>NC_056729.1:230386096-230686096 GCF_019279795.1 Protopterus annectens | reverse complement strand
ACTGCTATTTGTGGAATTATCATTGTAACTTACTCACTGGTCATTTTGTTGATGATTCTAACATGCATTTTACTTGAATGAAATAAATAAATAAAGAAACAAATACATTTTGAATTTTACACATCATATTGATGGCCAGCCACCTACTACAGATATATTTATTTTCCATTTTGAAAAATTAGTTTTGCATCAGGAAGCTAAAAGCATGCCTGAAATGACATACTGCTAAGTTTATGTAATGCCAGAGCTTGGCTAATTTGTACTGTGACATTGCTGATGATACATAATCCTAAAATGTATTGAGCTGAAACTTCCATCTTGGGTTTACAATCATATCTTTATCTGCACAAGAAATGAGAGGTGAAATATTGAGTCATTATACTTCAAAATATGAACTGTGGCACAGAGATAAAACAGCATGTTCTGAAAATTTCTACTGCAGTTTTTACTTACTGTTGTAGAAAGCACTTGTGCAGCCCTAATGTGTGTGTGTGTGTGTGTGTGTGTGTGTGTGTGTGTGTGTGTGTGTGTGTGTGTGTATGTGTGTGTGTGTGTGTGTGTGTGTGTGTGTGTGTGTATGTCTCAAAAAGCTATACTCCTTCAGCAGTTTATAGATATTGATTGCTTGATCATTCTACCTTTCAATGAAGACATAGGGCAGGATTCACAATGGCTTGCATGGAGTCTAAGAGTAGTGTAAGACTCCATGCAGCCATTGCGATCCAGGAACAGCCAGATTGTGCGTGTAAGAGAGCACCTAAAATGGCTCTTACACGGGCAGGGCGTGGATATGCTAATTACCTCACTTGCAGCCGAAAGGCATGCAAATGAGGTAAATTTGCGATCCAGGAAGCAGAAACCTGCCCGTGTAAGAGCCGTGTTATCTGCAGAAATGTACTCAGTTGATAACTGAGTACCTTTCTGCAAATAACACAACGGAGCCCTGTCAGCTCCAAATAAAGGTTGCAAATGTCGCAGGCAGCATGCCAATGGCCAAATATGTGGCCACTGGCAACGTACCCTGATGCAAACATGAAATAAAAATGTTTAAACGTAGCACAGCATCGCGCAAACCGGCTGCGCTATAAAAAAACAAAAAATAAAAATGTTAAACCCACAAATGTGGGTTTATGCAAAGCATGAGTATACAATGGAAGGGAATAACAGGGTAAAACAACATGGCCACCGCATAGGGGTTGCTAAGGGGGGAAGCTTAGTGTAAGACATGTAACTAAGCATTAGTAGGCAATCCTATGTAAATAATTGGTAGGATAGTGAATTGCACTGTTACATAGAAAATGAGCACAATCCGTGCAGTGTAGGAGTAGGATAAGGGGGAGTAACAGAGTAGGAGATAGGTGACATCACAGGGGGGAATGTATGAAAGGAATGCAGCTCATTGGAGCACAGTGGCATGTGAAAGCTGTCAGTCACACATCATGGAAAGAGGAGTGTCAACAAGTAGGCATGGGAAAGCCAAGAAATGGAAGGTGTACACGATGGATAACACCGAAGTTTCTTGTTGGGCGTGCATGCGCGCGTGTGCGAGCTGGTAGGCACGAGTAAGACAGAGTGCACGCGTGTAAGCGTGAGTGCACGCGTTTAAGGCAGAATAAGCATGTAGGAGCCTGTTTAAACACCTGTAAGCTTGTTTGCACTGGTGTGCATGCGTTTTAACCCGGATAAGCAGATTCTAGTCCATCTAAGCATGTGTGCGCGCGTGTTAGCCACTGTGAGCATGTTTATGCTGGTATGCACGTTGTTCCCCTCTGAGGAAACAGAAGGGAAAAAGGAAGCATGGGAAATAGTAGGAAGCTAGCAGAAATTACTGGCAGAGCTAGCAGGTGAAAACAATCAGAAGCAGGCAATTACACAGGCAGAACAATAGCCCAGCCCAACACTGAAAACACTGCAAACAACAGTGCAGAATGTTTCTCTCAAGAGACACTGCAACAGAGGAGTAAGCTACTAGAAGTGAAAACTGAAAAAGCTTCACTCAGACCAAAAATGCTAGGGGCTGCCATAGCTGTTATAAGGAGACATATGCAACTTGATGAGGGTGATGACTATGCAAATGCTGCCAGACAACCCACAGTGAGGAGACAGGAGAAGAGTGTACAGGCCCAGGGTCACCTACCAGGGGTTACATGAGCTGGAGATAGTGGAGCGCTATAGAGTGGACAGAGACCTCCTGCAGCAAATTGTTGAGCTGTGCAGGCCATGCCTCACACACAGAACCAACAGAGGGGAACCCATCCCAGTGGAAACCAAGGTATGTGTTGGCCTAAGAATACTAGCAACAGGTACCTTCCAGAGACCAACTGGTGATATGATGGGGATATCACAGGCATCAGCATCCAGGGTACTGCACCAGTTCCTGGATGCCATGTCAGCACATGTCGGTGAGCATGTATATTTCTCCAATTCCCGTGAGGTATTGGCCAGCAATATGCGTCTCTTCCAGCAAATAGCGGAATACCCTGAGGTAGTGGGTGCAATAGACTGCACGCATATACGCATCAAAGCACCAGCCGGTGAGCGGGGTAGGGCCTACATTAACCGCAAGGGCTTCCTCTCCATCAACTGCCAGGTCATGTGTGATGCCTAGGGCATAATAATGAATGTGTGTGCTGGCTGCTCTGGAAGCTACCACAATTCACATATATGGCATCTGACACAGCTGTACCAGACATTTGCCAATGGGGACATCCCACATGGTCACTTAGTGGGGGATGCTGGCTATGCACTGGAGCCTAGGCTGATGACACCCATCCGAAATGCACACACACCTGAACAAGAATGCCATAATGAGGCACACGCACAAACACGAAATGTAATTGAGCGTGTGTTTGGGCTGCTCAACTCACAGTTCCAGTGCCTGGACACATCTGGTGGAGCCTTGCAGTACTCACCAACTACATGTACCCAAATTGTCATGGTATGTGCTATGCTACATAATATGATTCTGCAAAAACAGCTGCAGCAGGACTAGCATAGGGCTGGGCCAAACAGCCCCCCACCATTGCTAAGCCAATCACAGGCAGAGCGTGACTCGGAGGAAGAACAACCTGAGCCTGCCCCAGTAGGCAGAAGGAGGCGTGCCCAGTATGCCTTGGCAAAGCGGCAACTCATAGCACATACACTGGCTCAGTAGGAACCCAGGAAATGATACCTCTCTCTGACTCTCACATATAGTAAAAGGGATGCCTAAGTTGACACAACCTGCTATCAAACATGTACAGGGAGTGTGGTATGTGCATCCAACATAGACAGCCCTGCAGCACCACCTGAGGCATGATTGCCATGTGTTAAGCAATGTAACACCATGTAGTATATGCAAACATGATGCCCCTGACTAACATCCTACCCTCACCAAGCATGATGCCAGAATATGAAGACGAGATGATCAATTACAATAATTGGCTTAAGTATTGCCATTAGTCAAAGGGGATCCAATGCGTGCCAGCCTGGGATGACATGCTGAGCAAGGCATGATGCTCCACCTCCATAGGTATCACAAGGGATACGAACCTAGATGTAATACTACCCAATGCCAGATGTCCAAACTGAAAGATGCATGCAGTCTAAACTCCCCTCAGCATGGAGAATGTTGATATCTGTCCTGTAACAGAAAACTGGGTTAAGGCTCACAAGAGCACCGTAACACTACCAGCTTACACTTCATACTGTGCTTTACAGCCCCAAAACATGGAACAAACTACAAAAGGAGGGTGAGTAGCAATAATTGTCAAGGATAACCACACCCCCATGTTGGTACCACAACAAGAAGCAGCATGGATTATCCATGCTCAAGTAACAGTGGCTAAGACTGCCTGCCAGTTTGTAGCCTGCTACAGACTACCCTCCTAATGCCAGGAACTGCACCTGGCCTACGTTGGAACACATGGAAATATCAAGCTCTCCAAATAACATTATATTGAGTGACTGAAAATACTCAAACATAGACTGGGAGCATTATCCCAGCACCAACACCCTAGGCCAAAGGTTCCTAGAATCCATAAACCAACATGCTCAGGAACAATGTACCACTCCCACAAGAGGGGTAAGCATACTGGATGTGATAATCAGCAACATGGGTACTCTATGGCCAGATGAGAAGTGTATTCCTCACTGGTAAGATCAGACCATAGAGTAATCACACTGGATATTCACAGCCGGACCACAGTCCCTGTCCAGAAAACCACAGTGAAAAACATGTGTAAAGGAAATGTTGCACTCCTCCAAACTGATGTGGAATCCATTAAAGGCCCTGTGCCTGTGGAAAATATGGGCCACACCTCAGAACCCTTTATAAATGCAGTCTATGAACACAGTCAGGAATGCATGGATTATGCAATCCCAAATAAAACCAAGGCCCAATACCATACACACAGGCATCTGGCATGGTGGACTACAGCCATTACCAAACCATGCAAGCGAATGAGGAAGTCACCACATGATAGAGCAAACCCAAAAAGGGAAGTAATCTCTGATCAGTATTATGGAAATAAAATATGGCCAGTCATAAAATCCACTAAGACCAGCTACATCAAGTTGAATCTGTGAATCTTGGGCAATGTTACACCTGCCCCATGTACACAGACAACCCCCTCCACCCCCCAAGAAATACAAATATATGTGAGAGATGCAAGCATGTCTCCAAACTGGAGGCTGAGCTCACTCAACTCAGTACTTTCTAAACTAGTCAGGAGGAGAAGGTAACAACACACACCACAAACCCACTCACATAGACCTATCACAACTGCAAACCAAATACATAAACACATAAAAACATTCCTGGAGGCTATAATTAAAAACCACCAAATCAACAGAGACCTCCAAAGCAGACACCCAAGCAACCACTACCCCCAAACATAGCACATGCAACACATAGTACACAAAGTCGGTGTGCCAAACAGTCACAGCCCGTAAGGACAAACAACATGCCTGATACACTTGTAATAGGTGACGCCATAGTCAGACACACTGATGTCCTGCTCACCAGACTGAACAAGGAAAAGGGTACAGTAAGCTGCCTGTAGGCTGCTACAATCTGCCACATAACACAATCATGCAGGTCACTCCAAAGCAAGTACAAATATGACTCAGTCATTGTCCATGCTGGTGTGAATGACCTGAGATGTACCTCCCTGGACTACATGTAAAGAGACATAGAGGAGCTCCCCGATTATGTAGGCCAGGCCGGTATGACTCTGACCCTGATCAGCATCCTACCCCCACCAAGAATGATGCCACAGTACAAACACAGAATGATCAGCTTTAACAATTGGCTCAATTACTGGTGTCATTCCAAGGGGATACAATGTGTGTCTGCTTGGGATGTCATGCTTGACAAGCCACGCTGCTTTGCCAGGGATGGCTTGCACCTGTCACCCCTGTGTGTCTGCATATTGGCTAAGGCTCTTGCTACCTCCATAGTGCCTTTTGTAGGCAAGGCTGAAAAGACAAACCCACCTCCCCAGAAAACATAAGTGGAAAAACATGAGGGTAATGCTGCTCAATGCCAGATGTCTAAACCACAAGATGCACGCTCGAGGCCCTCCCAGTATGGAGAACATTGATGTCTGTGCAGTGATGGAAACCTGCATCAAGGCTCCTGAGAGCACCCCAGCACTACCAGGTTATACCTCAAATCATGCTTTTCGGCCCCAAAACCTGGACCAAACCACAAAAGGAGGGGGAGTATACATATTCAGCAAAGATACCCACACGTCCAGGTTACTGACAATGCACGAAGCATCAGAGACCATCCATGTGCAACTAACTGTAGGCAAAACCACTGTACAGTTTGTAGCATGCTACAGACCACCTTCTCAGACCCAGGAACACCACTCAGCCTCCCTGAAGACACTGGAGAGTATGAATGTCTCCCCAAATACCAAACAAGGTACTCACAAATCACCACATAGGTGGTAATCCATTATATATGGAAGAAGTAATCAGGGACCTAGGGACACAAGTGGACAGTAACCCCACATGCAACACTCACTTTGCCAACATGGCTAGGAAGACCACCTATACTGGCCACCTTATCATGAAAGGAGTCACATCTACATCAAGAGAGGCCATTGTGCCCCTATACTCTTCTCTTATCAGGCCCATAAGTGAGTACAATGCCCCATTTGGGATGTACCATACCCGACACCTGCAGCAGTTAGAAAGACCTCAAAAGTACCTGACCAAGAGGATAAAGGGTGTCAAACATTCGTCATATGCTGCCTTGGTGACAACACCCCAGCTGTATGCAGTCATATACTGCATACTCAGAGGCGATGTATGCCCAATGTACAAGGTCATGTCCAATACAGAATTGATGGACATGCTCCACCACAGAAAATCCAAAGCCATTAGAGCCGTGAGAGCGACAGATGTCAACCTCAACACATAAATAAATCGGATGTGCTGGAGGGACAGATTCCTAACCCAGAGGCTTCCTACACTCTGGAACAGAACCCACTCCATGTTAGGCAGCGCCCCTCACTGACTCTCTTCAACAGGAATCTTGCCAAGTTGATGGGAGATCGTAGATTTACACTGGGGGTCTTCAGTGTGTCACGTCTAGACAGAGGCACAGTGAAGTAAACCCTAAATGGCCATAATAATAGTAAGGGGTGACGAAAGCCACACACACTCTGGCTAGGCTGATAAATGCCCTAGGGCAGATACAGTATGAACCTATGAACCTATGGAGATATAAATTGTACAGGACACTAAGGATAATCACAAGGCTGTCTTAACTGATGGTAGGAACCTTGTTGGGAATTCACAGATATGCTCTGAATTACCAAATATTACAAACAATACACCAAACCCACACACATTGCCAACATCCAACCTGACAGGTTCAGTGCAAACTCCCCCCCCCCAAAATGACAAATATCTATCCCAGCAGAGTACTGGCCCCCTGACATTGCAGATGCTGACATAACAGGCAGCATCTTCAAAGCAAGACACACAGCATCAATGGTACGAGATGATGTCCTGGGCTGTGTCCAATATGAACCCCAAGAAGAATGGAATGCCAAATAACACTGCTGCTCAATTTCAGCCTCACCACGGGATATGTACCCAAAGAGCAGTGTACAGCAACAGTGGTCCCTCTCCACAAAGGTGGTGCCTCAATGGATACTGCAAACTATCACCCCAGAATCCTGACAAGCTTGGTCTGCAAAGCTATGGAAAGGATCATCATGGACCTCAGAAATAAAGATATTGGGGACCTACAGACACTGGACCCCACCCAGCCTGGCTTTCTTAAGGGCAGATCCTGCCCCTTAAACATGTCTGACTCATTTGAAACAGTCATCAAGGCCATTGATGAGGGGAATGTGGTCCACACAGCCTATCTGGACCTTGCAAAAGCCTTCCATACAATACCCCATGTGTTCATTATAGATAAGCTCACCAGATTAAATATAAACCCCTATGTCAGTAGATGGGTTGCAAACCAGCCCAATGACAGAACTGACATGGTCAGACATGCTGCAGCCATGACAGACTACAAACCAGCTACAACTGGCATCCCACAAGGCTCAGTCCTGGGACCTCCCTTGCATGGTATATATTTCCCATAGGTACAGGCCAACATGGAAGGACTGTGTCTGAACAAGTTTGCAGAGGACTACAAACTGGGCACCTTATCTGACCCTCCAGCTGACACAAGCATCCTACAAAAGGGCCACATAGAAACAGACAACTGGTGCCAGAGCCATGTCATCAAGCTAATTGCAGAAAAGTGTATAGTCATCCCCTGTGGATAAACAGTAAATGCCCACCAATTACCACATAGGTGTTAACCCATTAAGTACTTTAGAAGTAATAAGAGACCTGGGGACACAATTTGATAGATATCTTGCATTTGACAACCATGTGGCTGTAGTGGTTACAGAAACATACCATATACCCACCTAATCATGAAGGTAGTCAGATCTAGATCAGGGGAGGTCATCGTGCCTCTTCAGTTATCCTTCATCAGCCTCACAATTGAGTACAATGGCCCCTGTGGGATGTACCTCAGCAGACACCTCCAGCAACTGGAAAGACCCCAAAAGTACCCCACCAGGAGGATCAAAGAGCTCAAACAGATGCCATGTGTTGCCTGATTAAACAACCCGCAGCTCCACACAGTGCCATACTGCCTGCCCAGAGGCAATCTGTGCCTGATGTATAAAGCCATGTCCAAGCTGGAATCAATGAACATGCTGCACCTTGTACAATCTGAATGCCAGTGAGCTATGCACATGAGAGACCTGAACCCCAGCACTGACATACATAGGACATGCTGTAGTGATTGATCCATAACCCAGAAGCTCACTCCACTCTTGAGTAAACTCCCAGTACAGGTTAGCCAGAGAGTCCCTCATTGACTCTACTCAACAGAAATCATGATGAGTGGATGAAAGATGGTAGGTTTACCCTGGGTATCACTGTTATGTCATGGGTAGACAGAGGCACATTATACTAACCTTGAAATATGTGATGTGAAATTCCAGTTACAATGTGTGTTGAAGGACAAACACACTCTCTGACTAGCAGTAGAAATGGCCTAGGGCACATCGCTAGTGTTTGTCAATGTCCACCCAAGTTGTGGAATATACTACCAATGTTGGACAAGCCTGGTGTAAGTAGTCCATATCCAAACAAAATGCAGCATGGTCATATGTGCACAACTGGCCCTTAACCAGTCTGGTGTGCTCACTATGAATATTGAAAGCAGGGATAGGACTGAAACCCAGGATACTGTCCACCACAGTGAAAGTACTGAACCAGTACACTATACAATATTACAGTGTATGGTCATTATGAAAGGATGTTGACAACTGTATGCAAACTATCCCATGGAAACCCTGCAGGCACAGTATAATCTCTGTCGGGTTCAGACACAAAGCAGTTGGGCAGTATGTACACAACATGACTCCCAACACACAACTATAAATGTGAAATACTGTGGAAGTTCACACACACCCACAAATGTGGTGGACTGAAGATCTCAACATATGGAAAGCACACACTGGGCATGCTGACACACTTTGATAAATGAGACATATGTCAGGCAACAAGCCATGGAATATGCCTGAACTGGGCATGCTCACACACTTAGGCCATGTCTCAGTTTAGCAGTTGGCCACACATATATGGTATTTGTATGTGTTAAACCAGGAACCAACCACAAGACAGCAATCTACCAGTGCACACAGTTAAATGACTACAGAGACATAAGTTAAATAGTGGATCCCACACATATTCAAACATCTTCCACAGATACACAAGTTGTACATAGAAACAGGGAAAGCTATGGCAATAAAGACCTGCAAACAGTTTATCAGCAACAAATATTGTGCATCTGAAAATTAAACATATGGGTGTAGAGGTCAATACTAGGCTGTTTGCCGTAGGGAATACAAGCTTAGCCAGAGTGTGCTTGGCATCTGCCTCCCCAGTGCAGTAGGCTACTGTACCTCTGTAAAGTAGGTCACAGAAGGCACCATGTAAGGCTAGTGTGCTGTGCCTTCGTCAAGCAGGGACACAGTGGAGATCCCAGGGGTTGAATTTGCAATGCCGCATCCATGTTTGAATCCTGCAAATGCTCAGTGCATGTGTGTTTGGGTGAGGGGGGTTAGTGTGTGTGCAATTCTGTGTGAAAGAAATGTCCCTTCTGCCAACTAGAAGAACACACTGCATGATGCACACTCCTCTTTCTAAACACTGATGATCTCAGCACCCTATAAGTACAGCAGGAGAAGGAAAACCTCCCAGTAATTTGGATAGTGCACTCTGCTAATGCGTCTTTCTCACAAGTGTCATAATATAGTTAGGTAGGGGTTTAAATCCTGCAAATGCTCTGTGTGTGTGTTTGGGTGAGGGGGGTTAGTGTGTGTGCAATTCTGTGGGAAAGAAATGTCCCTTTTGCCAACTACAAGAACACACTGCATGATGCACATTCCCCATTCTAAACACTGATGATGTCAGCACCCTATAAGTACAGCAGGAGAAGGGTAACCTCCCAGTAATGTGAATAGCGTGCTCCGCTAATGCGTCTCTCTCAAGTGTCATAACATAGTCCGGTAGGGGTTTGAATCCTGCAAATTATCCGTTTGGGTGAGGCGGGTTAGTGTGTGTGCAATTCTGTGTGAAAGAAATGTCCCTTTTGCCAACTACAAGAACACACTGCATGATGCACATTCCCTATTCTAAACACTGATGATGTCAGCACCCTATAAGTACAGCAGGAGAAGGGAAACCTCCCAGTAATGTGAATAGTGCACTCTACTAATGCGTCTCTCTCAAGTGTCGTAACATAGTTCGGTAGGGGTTTGAATCCTGCAAATGCTCCGTGTGTGTATTTAGATGAGGGGGGGTTAGTGTGTGTGCAATTTTGTGTGAAAAGAATGTCCCTTTTGCCAACTACAAGAACACACTGCATGATGCACATTCCTCGTTCTAAACACTGATGATGTCAGCACCCTATAAGTACAGCAGGAGAAGGGAAATCTCCCAGTAATGCGAATAGCGTGCTCTGCTAATGCGTCTCTCTCAAGTGTCATAACATAGTTAGGTAGGGGTTTGAATCTTACAAATGCCATTTTATCACACAGTTTGTCCATGTGTGTGGGGTGTTGCTCTTAATATTGTATGACATAGATCATATCTGTAATGTCAATGCACACATGAGGTATGTGTGTGCCACATAGACATATGTACCTGTGACCTGAAATAGTTCCCATGTGTGAAGCCTGCCTCATGTGAATACATGTAATTTGCATTACACAACTTTATGACTGTGGTTTTCTGTGCAGGGGCTGCATTTGGTATGTGAATATACAGTGAGAGTAGTCTATGGTGTCATCTTACCAGTGAGGGATACACGTCTGGTATGGAGCATATAGTCCACATGTTGGTGATGAATAGGTGCAGCATGTATTCCCCACTTGTGGGAGTGGTAACAAGTCGTTCCATAGCAATTGAGTGTATGGATTCTAGGAACTTTACACCTAGGGTGTTGGAGCTACAGTAATGCTCACAGTCTATGTGTGGGTAAATGAAGCTGCCCAATATAGTGTTGTTTGGAGACACCTGCAGATATACATGTCTTCTTAAGTAGGCCAAGTGTGTTACCTGGGTTTGAGAGTGTGGTGTGTGCCAGCTATGAACTGGATGGCAGTCTTACCCACTGTTAGTTGCACATGGATAGTCTCTGATGCCTTGTACTGTGCCACCAACCTGGAGGTGTGTGTATCTTTGATGAATATTGATACTCCCCCTCCTGTTCTGTTTTGGTGCAAGTTATGTGGCCGACAAGTATGGTATGAGGTATAACCTGCCAGTGCTGGGGTGCTTTTGGGGGCATTGAACCAGGATTCTGTTACTGCACAAATATTGATGTTCTCCATGCTAAGGACAGTTTCCAGTGCATGCATCTTGATGTTTACACTGCTGGCGTTGAGTAGCATTACTATTAGTTTCCTATCCCTTGTGATACCTATGGAGGTGGTCTTGTCTGTTGAGCCTTGCCTAAAAAAGGCACTATGGGTCTATCAAGAGCCTTTGCCAATATTCGAAAGCCCATGGGTGACAGGTGCAAGCTGTCCCTAGCATAGCAATGTGGCATGTTGAGCATGTCATCCCAGGCTGACAGGCATTGTATCCCCTTTGAATGACACTGAAACATAAACCAATTGTCTGAATTGATCATCTTGTCTACATATTGTTTCATCATTCTTGGTGAGGGTAAGATGCTACTCAAGGTCAGGGTCATACCAGTCTGGGCCACATGCTCAGAGAGCTCCTCTATGTCTCTCATCATGTAGTCCAGGGAGGTATGTCTCAGGTCATTCACACTGGCATGGACACTGACTGAGTCATATTTGTACATGCCTTGGAGTGACCTGTGTGCTTGTGTTATGTGGCAGATCATAGCGCCCGACAGGCATCTCACTGTGATTTTCTCCTTGTTCAGCCTGGTGAGCGGAACATCAGTGTATCTGACGATAGAGGCACCCATCACAAGTGTAGCAGGTGTGTTGTTTAGCCTTACATGCTGTGACTGTTCGGCACACTGGCTTTGTGAGCTATGTGTTGCACGTGTTCTGTTCTGGGGTAGTGGTTGCTTGTGTGTCTGCTTTGGAGGTGTCTGCTGCATAGGCATACCTTTATTTAGAGAGTCCGAGTATGGTTGTGTGTGTTTATTTGTTTGGATTGCTGTCATGGTAGGTCTATGTGAGACTGGAATTGTAGTGACCGTGGTTTCCTTATCCTACTGACAGATTTTGCCAGTACTGAGTTGAGAGAGCTTAGCCTGCAGTTTGGATATATGGTTGCATCTCTCACATGTGGTGGAATTTGTTGGGAGGAGGCGAGGGTTGACTGTGTAAATGAGGCAGTTGTAACATTGCCTCTAGATTCCCAGATTCACCAGCTGGACCATGGAGGAGATTGACAACTGACCTTTGAACATGCTAGGCTAGTATTGGGAATTCCTGTATAATTAACAACAAAAAGGGCCAATGGGGAACAAGGTACGTAAGGTGAGTTTGTGAGGGTGTAGTGGTTTTAATTTGTTAGTGCTGGCATATATAAATGCTTTAGTGAGCAAGTGCCAGGTATCTCAAATGCAATGTGTTACAGGTAACTTAATTGCATAACTGACAAACACTAACTTTTTGTCAAGTGAAACAAGGACATACATACAGTAAGCGATGCACATGTCACTAGGGATTCTCAGAGGTGCTGTAAAGCTGCATTTCAGGTGGGATTAGTGTTCCAGGGAAATAACAAGCAAACAAGCATACAAACAAAGCTACAATCAGCAGGAATCGATCTAGTCTATGCTACAGCAAACAAGGTGTACCAATTTCAGAAAGAAACAGTTCAAATATGCAGGCACTATAAGCCTTTAGCCAGAAATTCCCACCTCAGATGGGCAGAGTCCAGCCTGTCCTCCCACAAGAGTGCAGACCATGAACCTTTGTAATGTGAAATAACTGGCCTGAAGCCCAACTGCTTAAACCAGAACTAATACACATTTATAATGACAGACACTGAGCCCTCAATCAGCATTCACCAACATAGTAGGCTGTATGCTACCTGTCCTGCCACCACAGTATCCCTGACATTTAATGAGACTCACCTCCTGTCATAGTTAGTTGTGTGTTTTGGGGCTGTCAAGCATGGTATGAGGTGTAACCCGGTAGTGCTAGGGTGCTCTTGGGAGTCTTGAACCTGTTGTCTATTACTGCACAGATATCAACATTCTCCATGCAGAGTAGAGTTTGTACTGCATGCATCTTGCAGTTTACATGTCCACCATTGAGTATCATAACTTCCATTTACTTATCCCCTGTGCTACCTATGTAGGTGGCCTTCTGTTTACAGCCTTACCAGTAGAATGCAAAGATGTGCAGACATTACACTATGGTAATTTATAGGGGTGTATCAAACAATACAATGACAATCATACTGTTAATGCATCAGGCATGCTGGGATATACCCACAATGATATCATTACACTGCACAGTAGACAACATGATAATATTACTACACATCTATGCAGTCACCGTGTGCATCAGCACCATGTTAACTGGTCCTGCATCGATGTTACAGATTGCAGGAGGTGGCACAGTTTCATCATATGCACAGGGTGTGTACTTGGTATGCCTGAGTCTGCCACTGATACAACCAGTTGACATGTATGTGTGTGTGTGTTAGTGAGGGACAACCGTAGAAGATGGGGCAATGTTGATGCAGTGTGTGCGTGTATGTGTTAGCCCTAGGTGTTAGCATTATGCATGTGTGTATGCATGCACACAGTTCCACCTTGTGGCCACCATATACGGGTGTTTGTGGACAGCCACAGACTGTACCTGCCAGGTCGTACAGATCACTGTCTCCGGCCACAGACACGATACCTGTGCCTGGCAGGGGTGCTACGGACAGTATCAGGTACTAAGCGAGACTGGGTACTGTCATCAGAAGCAGGTGGTTGTTGACTGGAGACATGTCCCTGCTGGGACTGTCCAGAGCCACGTGCACGTGGTCTCCTAGGGCGGTCTGATGACAGCACAGCCCCAGCATTGCTGGGGCTGGTACTGGCACTATGTGAGCGGCCGCGGGTTTGTTGTCGTCCACGATGACTGCCAGCTGTTGCTGTTGCTGGCATTCATCCATGTCGACGCCTCAACTGCCCTGCGTTGCCCTGGCTCATGGACATGTAGTTGTGGAACAGATCTAATGTGTCCCCCCAACGTCTGTCAATGACCTTTGTGAAATTACAGATGGCAGCCGCAACGTCACGCATAGTGTCATTCATAGCAGTGCGATGTGCTCTTAGCTCCCTCAGACCCTGTCTGGTGTACCATTCTATACGTGACTGTGCCTGCATTACAGCCCGGAACATAGCTGAGGTTGAAAGACCTCTGTGGGCACGTCTGACAGGGGCAGTACAACCACGGATGCTCCCACGAGAACCCCATGGACATCTGCCTGTGTGGTACCATGTCAGGACTCTGGCCATGGCTGCTGTGAAGGAATGCATGTGCCACTGATACCACATTACCCTGGTCAATGCCCACTGTATGCTGTCCATCACCTAGGGATATTGGTGACAATGGATGTATTGGCAGGATGACTGTGCGCATTGATGGAGTTGACAGCTGTGTACTGTCGATTGGCTGACCAACAACGGACCCTGGCACACCTCCCTGTGCCATTACACAGGTATCATCATTATCACTATCCCCAGCAGCAGATTCAGGTTCCCTGCTGCACACCACCAGAGCAGCACCAGAACCTGTGAGAAGAAGACAGGAAACACAGTTTACAATGTGCACACAATGTTACCACACATGCACACATGCACACATGGGCACATGCACACATGCACACATGCACACATACACACATGGGCACATGCACACATGGGCACATGTACACATGCACACATTCGCACATGCGCACATGGGCACATGCAAACATGCACACATGGGTACATACACACATGGGCACATGCACACATGGGCACATGCACGCTTGCACACATGCACACATGGGCACATGCACACATGGGCACATGCACACATGCACACATGCACACATGCACACTCTTCAGTACATGAGATACAAACACACAGACACACCTGCAATCACACACATAGCAATACCATTTTAGGGTATTATTACTATTACTATCATTAGTATTAAAGGAATGTTATTACACACTCACCAGGATGGATTGGCTGCCTTGCTGTTACACCAGAGGGACCTGCACAAATAAGACATTCATTGTCAGTGGGCACAACTGTGCCATTGATACTGTGAGTATGATACAGTTCAGTAGTACAACAGTTGGCTTTCACAGGTCTACTGCCGATATTGAGAATATCACTCTTGCACAATAATTACCATGATAATAGCTACAAACACAGTACACACCTCACACATGCATAAACTACCAGTGTAGAGAACAGTCAAATATAGATATGGCATGTTACCTGCACGCTCCAATTCCTCCTGCTGGGTGGCTCCAGCCTCCATCATTACACATGTGTGTGGATGTTGTTGTTGTTGGGCTGGAGCCACAACACTTAGGAGGATCCCCTCCAGTCTGGTGAGGGGGGGTGTATAGCCACCCCACCACCTGTAGCAAGCTGTTGCCTGTGGATATCAGACGCATGCTGATGGACATTTCTAATTAAATCACTGCAGTGATGGCGTACCTGCTCATATGTCCGGTTGTGCATGCCTATATCATTTACCCGACGGACAAGGTCTTGCCACAGTGCAGCCCTCTCCTGCTGGTTCTGGCTGGTGCAGGAAAAGAGTGTGGCAAAATCCCACACCAGACTCTGGTGTATCCCCTCTTCCTCTGCAGCAGAGTGTGTGGGATTGTGCTGGTGCACCATTGCCCTGGAAGGAAAAGAAAAATATGTGAGCAAGTGATATGGCACACATAAAACTCTACTGTAGTGATATCACTGAACTGCCATATATAGCATCTGTCTGTCTATTGGGGGATACACATTTGAATGACCACATATCAGTACTCAGCTGCCAACTCTGTGACAGTGCCTGGCACACTCCATACAACAAACAAGTATACTCCAGCAGTCAGTACACTGTTTGAGGTCCAATGCACAGCCTCACACTGGGGGTATGTATCAAGGTAATGTATGGGGAACATTGTCAACCCATGCAATGCATGCAATGCACAGTACAAATGTCACTGGTAATGCACTGTAGTCTTTGTTGCCATAACCATACCTACACCACAGTCACATACGGGGAACCACAGCACAGCATATGGCAATGTAGTATGTTTGTATCCCAATACCTGACACATCTTTATCTGGCCTCACACCAAGGACACACACTCCCATGACAGACACAAAGTCATGCTGAGCAATCACACCATTGCAGACCTTGCACACAGTCAGTGACACACGCATTCCACCTCACATAGTTGGTATTGCAATGAGTACATGTGTGTGTGCATTGTGTCATAGGCAGGTAGTATGCTGTTGGGACTGGGCCTACAGCAGCATACTGTTATGCTACCCTGCCCCTTGGGACACATGTAATGTGGTTGTACTTGCTCCTGTCAAACAGTTACACAGGGTGACTCATATGGCATACTACCTATCTGCATAACATTCAACAGGGGTGTGTCTGACATCTACTAATGGGGAGCCTTGTTTTGTAATGCTGGGTGGTTTACTCCAGGGTATGGCCTATTTGTGTGTAGGAACCTGTACTTCCACCATGTGCTCTTTACTGCGGTGCCAAGGATGACAGACATAGGTCATTTATGCTGGGGATATTGTGAGGTGTTACCGTGGTTGTTGGACAACTGTTATGGGTGTGACTCAACTATGTATATCCAGCAGTGGTATGCTCTGTGTCGGCAGTTTGAGAGGCACTCTATCTGTGGTTTTGTCAGTCACTCTGCATAGGTAATGTGTTTGAGGGCATTATTACTGTTTGTTAGGTATGACTGTATCCTTTTCCCTTTCTGTAGTTGTCATGGGAGGCACATACCATGTAGGACATTGTGAGGTGTAGAGGTGTACAGTGACCTACATTTCACTAGCTGACACACCATTTCTGCTGACATGTACCATGTACAGGTATTACAAGACTGGTGTGCCACTGTGAATATCACAGGGGAGGCTATTGTACACTTGTTTCCCATGTTCCCTCCTGACACATCCAGTACTAGGCAGGCAACCACATATGTGGTGGTTAGTGGTGTAAGTGATTTGGAATGGGGTATGGTACTCCGGTATCCACACTGGTGTTCAGTACATGCCTTTGTCAACAGGCACCTGTTGCAATACATCTACACACATGTGCCTCTCTCAGTATATATATCAATATCTATATCTATATCTATATATATATATATATATATATATATATATATATAGAGAGAGAGAGAGAGAGAGAGGTGAGAGATAGAGAGAGAGATATTCATATACATACATATCTGTACACATGCATATCTGTCTGTATATGTGTATGTATCTATATATATCTATATATGTATGTGTCTATTACATAATATGTGTATATACATATTCTATCCATCTATCTGCATATGTTCATAGGTAGGTACTAGGCTATCGGCCCTAGGGCCCATACAAGCCTAGCCAGTAAATGTACCCTGGCTTTCGCCACCCAAGAAAGGTATTTTCCTATGCCCCTGTCAGGCAGAGCCACAGACGTGATCCCCGGGGTGAATTCCCCATTTCCCATCCAATCATCAGGATCTTTCTTGAAGAGTGCTAATGAGGAGCTCTGTTTGACATAGATAGGTAGTCTGTTCCAGAGTATGGGAAGTGTCTGGGACAGGACTCTATCCCTCCAGCATGTTCTGTTTATTGTGGTGACAAGGTTAAGGTCCCTAGAGCGTGTAGCTCAGAGGGATTGGGATTTCTTTAAGTGGAGCATGTCCAACAGCTGTAGGTTTGACATAGCTGTGTATGTTAGGCAGAGATCACCCCTGAGTAGGCGATATGCCATGGAGTCAAGCTGTAGTTTTTTGAGACGGTCTGCATAGGGCATCTGTTTGAGGCCAGTAATCCTCTTTGTGAGGTATTTTTGTGGTCTTTCCAGTTGTTGTAGTTGTCCTGTGAGGTACATACCAAAAGGGGTGTTGTACTCTATTATGGGTCTAATAAGTGATGAGTTGAGAGGAACAATGAC
This sequence comes from Protopterus annectens, assembly GCF_019279795.1. Lineage (NCBI taxonomy): Eukaryota > Metazoa > Chordata > Ceratodontiformes > Protopteridae > Protopterus > Protopterus annectens. The sequence goes on along the minus strand of NC_056729.1, from coordinate 230,667,880 downwards.
CTCTTTTTTCTGGATGGGAATCCTTTTGTGATGAGATGGGCCACATAGAAGGATTTCCTGACCACTGTGGCAATGTGATTATTAAAGGAGAGACTACTGTGCACCTGTGTCCCAAGGTCTATTATCACATTTTCGGCATTAAGTAGACTACCAGCTATCTTGTAGTTCATGGGTACAGAGTTTATACCACGGGGATGACAATACACATTTTGGCATTGAGCTTCAGGCCATGGCTTTGACACCAGGTATCTGTCTCAGTGAGGGCCTTTTGTAGTTTGCCCACATCGTTAGGAGTTGCGATTATGGCTCCTAGTTTGCAGTCATCTGCAAACTTTGTTAGCCACAGACCTTCTGTGTTGGCCTGCACTTCAGAGAAGTAGATACCAAACAGGGGAGGACCCAGGACTGAACCCTGTGGTACTACACTTGTCACTGGTCTGATGTCGGATTTGGAATATGCTACTTTCACAGTGTGGGTTCTGTCCATGAGCCAGTTGTCAACCCATCTTATGACATAGGGATTTATACCTAGTTTAGTGTGCTTATCTATAATTCCAGAATGGGGGATGGTGTTGAAAGGCTTGGCGAGGCCTACATAAGCTGTGTGAACCATTTCACCATCATCTATGGCTTTGATGACTGCTTCAAAGAAGTCAATCAGGTTTAGGAGACATGATCTGCCTTTTACAAATCCAAACTGAGTAGGGTCCAGAGTTTGGAGATTACAAATGTCTTTGTTTATGAGTTCCATGATGGTACATTCCATGGTCTTACAGACCAGGCTCATCAGGCTAATGGGGCGGTGATTACCGTGGTCCGTCGTGGCTCCCCCTTTGTGGAGTGGGATGTGTTGTGGTGTGCCATTCAAGTGGTTACAAAGCCTGCGGTGAGGCTATGATTGAAGATGGTACTGCGGTAGGGTGCCAGTTCATTCAGTGGTTCGTGTGGAATGCAGCCTGGGATATTGTCAGGTCCCATGGATGCTGTGTTCTTGGCTTTGGAGAGTGTGTATTTTATCTTTGCAGCCGTGATTATAGGGACTTTGCATTCTTCCAGTATAGAAATGGGCCCTCTAGGGGGTGAGAGGGAGGTAAAGTTAGCACTGAACCTATCTGCCAGTATGTTGGCAATATCAGTTGATTCTGTATATTTAGTGTCATTATGCTGTACCTCAGAGCAGATGTGAGTGTTCCCATTTAGATTCTTGACATAGCTATAGAATGCTTTGTGGTTGTCTTTAGAGTCAGTGGCAATTTTGTTTTCGTAACTAGCTTTGGGGGATTTTATGAGGGATCTCAGCTTCTTACTGAGGTTGACCAGGGAGTTCCTCCAGTCATGGGAATTTACTTATTTCTGCAACAGTGTCTTTCTTCTGATTTAGAGTTTGTTTATGGCAGAGGACCACCAGACTGGCCTCCTTTGTCTGGGGGATAACATCTTGGTTCTATTAGGGATAGCATGATCCATGCATTCGTGTAAGTGCTTATACAGTGCATTTGTGTAGGATTCAGCAGTCATACCTCTATTGTCCATCTGCATGGGTGTCATGCAGTTTGCCACTTCTGTCTTAAGAAGTGTGACACTGGCTTTTGAGACATTTGTTACGATGGTGCCCCTAATTGGGGCTGGGGGTGGGATGTGGATGTCTAGGCTGATTACCTTGTGGTCGGATCTCACCAACGATGAATTGACCTCTGGTGTGGAACACCGGTTTCCCATGTTGGTGATGACCAAGTCTGGGATATTGCTGCCCCTGGTGGGGGTGTGAATAAGTTAATCCAAGGTGTTGGTATTTATGAATTCTAGAAGACGTTGAGCAATAGAGTTGGTACAGGTGTAGTTTTTCCAGTTAATGGTGGGGTAGGTGAAATCGGCCATAATTAGGGTGTTGGGTTGTACCCAATACTTTCCAGTGTATCATGAAATGAGGGGTGTGAATCCTGGGGCATGGTGGGGGGTCTGTAGCAAGCTACGATTTGGATTGCATTCTTGCCCAGAGATAGTTGCAATTGGATACCTCAGATGCATTATGCTGTGCAACTAGCCTGGAGGTGTGGATATCCTTAATGAATATGGACATGCCTCCTCCTTTAGTGCTTCTTTCTGGGTTAGGTGGCCAACAGGTGTGGTATGACTTGAAGACCAGTAATGCAGGGGTGCTCTCTGGAGCTTTGAACCAGGTCTCTGTCACTGCACAGATGTCACAGATGTCACCGTTTACAGTGGTGTATTTGTCATTTGAACCTTGTCTGATAAAGGCACTATAGGGGTGGCATGAGTCTTAGCCAGTATCTGGAATCCTGAGAGCGACAGGTGCAGGCCATCTCTGGCAAAGCAATCGATCATGTCATCCCAGGCAGACAGATGCTGGATCCCCTTAGAATGACACCAGAAGCTTAGCCAATTGTTGAGGTCAATCATTTCGTCCTGGTACTGTGGTATCATTCTGGGTCTATCTATTTCTACATCCCTCTCTATGTATACATATATGCACATTATATATAGATACATATATAAATATACATACATATAATATATATATATATATATATATATATATATATATATATATATATATATATATATATATATACCTTTTTATTTACACATATGAATACACACACTAACATACTGCTAAACATTCAGTACTGTACAACCTACATTGTACGTTGCACTACAACCTACATTGTTATGTGCACATAGCATCCTTCACATACATATGTATGCCCAGCCTTCACTAACAGTTGCAGTATGTCCCCTGCCCTATGCACATATTCATATATATCTATATACAGACTGCAAACACATATGGAGGGTTCACAGTATGTAGACTATTACATTATTAGTTTACATTACCTTTGTTGGACACTGCTATTTTTGATGGCTTGCTGCTTGGTAGCCTGCTGTTCTGTACTGTAGTAGTTTCAGCAGTCTGTGTCTCTTATTTGTTTTGTTTTTATTTCTTTGTTTTTATTTATTTATGTTTTCTCTCTCTCTCTCTCTCTCTCTCTCTCTGTCTCTCCCTCCGGCTGTTGCAATGAACGTATTGCATGTGTGGACTGGGAGTACAGGCTGCTTTTGTAGGTATATGCAGATGTGCATGTGATGGCCTCTGCACCAGTTGTTAGCCAGCATTTGCTAATTGCATGCAGCCTGCTGTGTGGTAATTGCAGTTCTCACTGTGATTTCAGAACAGTGCTATAAAATGTTAGGTGAGGTAGGCATAGCCCTTTCAGATTTTCAAGGTGGGGACCATGCTGGTATGCTGTGGACACTGTTGTGTGAGCGTAAAGGTTGGTATGTCTCTCATATCTCAGGCTGTGTTGTAGGCACTGACATGCATGTTGTACTGACACCTGACTATTGCTTCCTCCAGTTTATTCTTCTCAGTGTGTATATTAACTGACACCTAATAATACTAATACTGTTTAAATGGGAGTATGTGCTTTCCTGTGGGACTTGTGGAGTAACTGGTTTACATCAGTGGCTCTTGCAATTTGTTGCTATGGCTTCACTATTTAGCCTTTACATTCACTCCTTGGAGGCCTGCTAGGTGTCTTTACTGGAATGTGTTGCTATGGCTTTCCTATTTTCCATTCACATTCACTCCTTGTAATGCTTGCTATATTTCTTTCAGCAGCAATTCCTTATATGTTTGTTGTGGTTTGGTGGTACTGCATGCAGTCTGGTCTGGCCAAGGTGTGGGGCTTGACACCTACAAGGGTATTTTATTTTGCTGCTGAGCAGTAGTGGCACCTTCTACTTTGTACTAACAGTTATGGATAGCAGGCACATGCAGTGCTTGTAAACAGCTATACTGTCCTTCTGTTATTAGTTGGATACCTCCTTTGATACTTGTGGGTTGTACACCTACATGTGGGTGTGCTTGTGAATACACCATTTCTGACATGCACATAGTGCATACTTTCAGTAGTTGACAGTTACCATTACGTGGGATAAAACACCTTTCTGCCTACTATTAGTACATTTCACAGGGAGTCAGTGGGGCACAGTTAACATTTGTTTTCAAATCAGGGACATCCCTGTAAAACAGTCCCATTTGTGAGGTCTGGCCTCTTACCTGTTCAAATATGGCAGTGTTTATCCTGCTCTGATAGTGTGCGTGGTTTGCAAGGTGCTACTGTCACATTATTACCTACTAGCTACCGACTAGCATGGCTGTTTCTCTTCTCACACTAATGTTATACAAATCCACAAGAATTGCCAGTAAAGATACAAGACAAGCTTTGTATAATAGCCTTCCTATATTCCCTTTACATTCAGTCCTACTATTTCATGATATATTGCTTTCAGCACAAAGGTCTTGTATATCAGTCATGGCTTAGTAATAAGTCATGCAGACTAGTGTTTCCAAGGTCCTGAGTTCGAGACTGACAGAGGAATTTTATTTTGCTGTTGAGCAGACTACAGGCCTTGTCATTCAGAGTGACTAAGGCACTTTTAAGCAGTTGTAAGCGGGTTAGCACTGGTTTGCGTGGAGCTCACGCATGCGCACTGTCGCTTAGCTTCACGTACATACACTTAGCTAAGCGCACACAAGCGCACACCCGCTTACTACTGCATAAAAGTGCTTACTCTCGCACACACCCACGCTAATTTATTTGAAAGAAAAGAAAATGGGGAGATAGGACAGTGGTGAAAAAGGGGGCACAAAGAGGGTAGGACAGTAGGAAAACAACCTCGGGATTTGCAGGAAGGATGTAGGAAAGGCCCATAGCTGCCCATTTCTTTATCAGCAACAGCTGTGCATATGTCTGTAATTTGGTGTGAAATTTGAAACCTTCCACCCCTGAGAGAGGGGTGAGGACAACAAAATATGTTGTACAGCCAATTGTAATTACCACTTCACATGTCCAGCAGACATGTCTGCAAAATGGGCAGCTATATATGGGGCGTAATTTTTTTGCGGGAACAGAGTGCCCTTTTTTTTTTTTTTTTTTCAGGTGAGAGTGGAATGTGAGGTACAGGAAGTAGGTATATTTGGGGAGGTAGGTAGGGGAGGTTAGCAGGCAAGACAAACAAGACGCATACAGGGGCGGAGTATGACACATGTGGGGGGGGACACAATTGATGGGGACGGATTTTGGGATATCGCGAGCCCATGAGCCCACAGATGGCAACAGTGCAACTGAGATCTCCACCCATGGGCAGTTGCCTCTGTGCCTTCACAGCCCAGGACAGGGCTGTGCTGGGGGCTGTGTAGGACGGGCAGCAGGGACACCCATGAGTTGTGCTACCCGAGCCTCAAGCTGGCATATGGGTTCAAGCACAGAATGCCTGATCTTGCTACACACCACAGACCGGACACTTTGGAGGGTGAGTGGACGGTCTCCTCCGGCCATGCTTGCCGAGGGGGGATGAGCCCCATCCCCTGCAGCGCTTCCACCCGAAGGTGGCACAGGGCCACCGGAGGAGGTTCCGGCCTGGGCACTAGTGCCAGGTGCACTTGCCAGCTGAGGTGGGAGAGGTGGGTCTGCTGGAACCCGCCTTCCCTGTTGTCCTATGTTTAGAAATATTTTATGACATTTTGGGTTAGTGACAAACAATACCATTCAAAATTAGTTGTAACAGCATGCATCAGTATTCCCATTAACCAAACACCCATGAATTCCAAACATTGAACAGCAAGCATAACACATGCATATTTTGAACAACAGTACACAATCCAACAGCATGCAGGGTCGATTGATGGCAACAGGCCATCATGTTTGGATATGTGAACAGGGCACATGCAGCAACGTACATGCAAATATGTTTGAACCAACAGCACAAATGTCCATAGGAATTGATTGTGAATACACATACCCAGTTTGTTGTGGAATGGCATTATTTGTGAATATAGGGTAGGGTGAAGAAACATTTCATTAACAACTTCAACTACATATACATATGCTGTACATCTCTAGTAGCTGCAGATATATATACCCTACAGGTCTTACTACAGTTTCCTATATGTAACCTTAGGAATGTTGTTGATGGGACTGTTACTGATACATTAATATCCATTGCATTTTTATTCATACACATTTCATATCTGGCTATGTTCAGGTACAGCATCCTGCTACATTTCATTTATGTGGCTCTAGACAACTGTGGATGTTCATTATTTCATACAACCATACTATCTACATATTGCAAGGGTACAGCAACATATACAAATTGTGGGACAGACACATTCCAGCTTCAGTACTTTATTTCAATCATTTCACTTTTTGGTTGTGGCTGTCTCGTTCATTTCATTATGTACTGACTGCAGTATACTTTATTCAGAAGTTAGGACAGCTTTCTTGGTCAATTCATACATCTTTCTCTCACTCACTTGTTTTATTTTTACAATTCAAGTTGGTACTTTATTGTAGGCATTATTAACATGTCATACCTGCTTACAACAATCCTTTCCAACAGACTCACTTGTTTCATATGGCAGATTTTCTAAGGGGATGTATTTGACAGATGTCTATTATCTTTGGCTTGTTTACCAGTGATTTTCAGGCTGCTGCAGGTTATCTGATATTACACTTCAGGTGGGTAATCACTATTTCAAACTTGTTTACTTTTTATTTCTGGATTACAGGCTGCATCACTTATCTAATCATACAGTGCTAGCAGAATCTTTCTTCTAGTGTTATTTGAACTTTATTAATATGTGACTGCACTGACCTCTTTTACAAGCTGTCTCACTTATATTGTATAACAATTACAGGAATATAATTACTAACCTGCCTGGTGGCGCAACCGCTCCAGCCTATCACCATAGGCTCACCTATTTGCGGAACGCACACCTGCAGCTGTAATATAAATGAAGTAATATTGGAACATACATCTCCATAATATCAGCTAGGATAATTACTTACATACATAATTACATGGATACTTACTCAGTAGTGGGGCATTCGGCATTTGCCGGGCCTCCTGGATCCAACGGTTCAGTTGGTCCTGCTTCCATCTCTTCAGGTCCGCATGGTGGTGATGGACCTGTTCACCAGTCCTTGGTATGCCTGTGGCACTGGTGAGATCATGTGCCAACCGGTTCCACGCCTCTGCCTTATATGCACCCCACAGAACCTGGCCCTGCATGAGTTGAGCCTCATGATCATGGACTAGGAGCCAAACCATGTATTTGGACTCCTCAACACCCCACTCGAAAGTGACTGCCCTCTCCTACACCTGCCATCCTAACTGCAAATAGGTTCCACAATCAGTTATGCTGTGTATTCCCGCCTATGGGGCTTATATATGCCGTTTTTCCTGCACTTATCTGTGATTGGCCATTTTGGAATTGTATCAGCTTCACAAAACCTGCTTTGTCATGCTTCTATTTCCATTCATTCCTATATATATGCTAATACTGCATTTTTCAGTACAGCTGTCATGGCTTAGTGGTTCAGTACTTTAACTATGATGCACAGTATCCTGGGTTCGAGCCTGGGCATTGCTTCATTTTTTATTTTACTACTGTCTAGACAGGCTAGGAGGAGTGTCTGTTTAAAGGCAGCTTTGATACAGGTTGCTCAACGTTGCCCGCTGGTAAGCCAGTTGGCGTGCTGGGCAGCTCCGCGCAAACGGGTTACGCTGGTTAACGCGTTATTTGGCTGTGAGCATGCATATTACGCTGTGAGAAATGTTGCACAACTACGGGCACACAGTTTCAGCATGTTAAAGCACTGCTCAACTTCGGGCACTCCTATTACACCTGTTAAACCACTGGTCACCTGCAGGCAAACATACTCAGCTTGATGAAAAACCACAAACTGCAAACCAGCAACTCCTCAGAAGGAATTTATTTGAAAAACCAAGATGAAATAAAATTCTCTAGTGCCTCGGCCAACAGCTCTGTTAAATAAATTCCTTCTGAGGAGTTGCTGGTTTGCAGTTTGTGGTTTTTCATCATCTTTTGTTTGCGGTGGTTTTTCAAACATACTCAGCTTGTTAGAGCACTGCTCAGCTATGGGCACTTATAAAATATTTTATTTTTTTATTGTGTCAGAGTTCTTCATAAAACATGGCCCATTTCATTGCATTTTACTTAAATTATAATTGTATATATATATACATATATGTCAGGGGATTGTTTCGTGCTTATTTCACTAAAAATAAAAAATGATGTTGTTGGTGCTCGAACGGTGACTGCCTCCTCTTTGGCCGACGTCTCTACCGCTACGCTATTGCTACTTGGCTTATTTTGCATATTTAGAGCTTATATGCTTTTTCAATGACTGCTAACTGTGGCTGAGCGAAGGGCACACCTGCGCAAATGAGCGCAATTACAGGCAAACATTTCTGAAATTAAAAAAAAAAAAAACTGTTCATTTTTACATTTTACATTTCAGTTGGGTTAATAGTCTGTAGGGGCATGTGTGCTGTTGTGTTTCTTGACATTTCCGCGGACTCGCTCGTGGGAGTTTCCTTTTGGGACTGTGATTCTTCTGGGGGCGTGTCCCTTTGCAGGTCTCGCCATGCGGACACGCCCCCACCATTGCTACATGGACCGTGTTAGCTTAGGGTGTGATTCAGCATGCCCTCATGAATATGCATGGCATGCTGACATCACCTGTTTAACTGCAGCCTCCGTGTAAGACTTGCTAACTCTTACACGGAGGCTTCGTGAATCCTGCAGATACTCTCAAATACTCCCTTTGTTGTCTTTATAGCTTCAGTTTTGCTATCTTTATTACATTGCTGACAGTTTTGCATTTTTATCCTTGTTGCTTTTCCTTGTACACCCCATGATCCTATTCATCTTTGAATCTGGCATACTTACCTTTTACATGTACATGCTTTAAAAACAGTTGCTTTCTTATTTGATTGCTCAATTTTACTTTAAAAAAAACTTGCATCCTGTTTATGAGATAATGCAAGTGACCATAAGAAATTAGAAACTTGAATGCAAACAGAATATTTGATTTTGGAACTGAAGAAGTCTGTATAGCAGATGACAATTTCCTGTAAAAGGCCACCTTTTCATCTTACTCTGCATGCCAGCTCAAAACTGTATCGCTACACCATTCTCTCAGCCGTACTGTGAAGCCGTTTTCTCACTGACTGTAACCAGACATATCACCCTAATATGAATCATTACCCATCTTCCAGGCAGACCCAACATATCCACCACTCACATACTTCCTGTAACTCACTACTCAACTCATTCATCTGGACATAAAAGAATGGTGCACTTTTCTCCATCATATTGGTTATCAAACTCAGAGACTCATAATAAGTTTTGTAACTACCTCCTCTCATTTAGCCTTTCATCTTGTAATCTTGCTAGTGTTTCTGTTACATTTATCTAATTTCTTCTTCTGACCTAAAAGTCATGAGTAGTAAAAAATGGATTTACATATTTTGCGGCTTTGCAAAACTTGTTGTATTTTCCACAATCTAATATCTTGTGGGTCAGAGGAAGGCAGCTATTAGGAGTTCATTTTTCATTATGGTCTCAGTAATTCTACAGCAAATCTAATGTACTTGCTAATACTTCCAGCCTCGTGTGTGTTTAGAATCAATATTTTATAGCAGTGAGAGGAACAATGGAAATGTGTCTCCTACACTTCAATGGTATTTAAATTCATACAATTTTTTTCATTGTTTTTGAAATTACAAGTCGTAAAATATTATTGCATTTAGAGTGGTTTCCTTAATATATTGTTTGATTGTTAAGGTAGATTCTTTCTTGCAGCTATTAAAGTTATGGGAGTTGTCCTATAATTACAATCAACACTGTAACTGCATAGGTTTCTCAGCTCTGGTTTAAGGCTGGCACTTTTAGATTAAATGGATGTGAAACTATATGAGAAAAGACATGACTAGCCAAGCACAGTAAGCACATTACCTAAGTATAATTTGACAAAGTAATCAATTGAGCAGGATGGTAATTGTTGCTTGACAGGGTAGCTAGGCAATATGTCAGGATCTATTGATCAGGTTTCTTATTTAAATCTTATCAATAATTCACATACTATCGATATCTTGAAACTTGCACTGCAAAAATCAGAGGTCTGGAGTTCTTAATGAGTAAATGTAACCTAATGGCTCACCTTTCCCATATTATGGTATTTTGTTTATAACAGAGTACATAACAAGGTGGTTGCATATAATGCGATACACTCATATTACAAAAGTATCATAATAATATGGCATTGACAGATGTTTTGCAGTATTTTTAGAATACCAGGATTAATCAAAAGCAATCATATCTAATCACTTGGCTTGTAAATAATGATATAAATGTAGGCTGATCACTGAGAAATTAACAACAAATGAAAAAGCATTGTACAAGAAATGTAATGCATGTATTAGACATTTGAAGAATTTGAATGTAAAATCCCAGACAAACCAAACCATATGAAAATATTAAGCCTTAGGCAACTTTATTAATGTCACCTTAGAAATATTTTCACACTGAATGCATTCGACACTTTTAGCTCCCAGTCCTTTATGGTTTCACTAAATGTCACTAAAACTGTGGCTTACACAATTAATAACCATAACATTTTTTATGACGCAACCTCTGAAGTTAATATTATTTTTCCTTTCCTAGATTATGAAGGTGTTGTTCATCTCCTACCTTTGAATTAATAATATCATTCATTTCATATCAGATATGAAACATTTGCATTTCTTAAAAATTCAGTTTGTATTGTTTCTTTTTAATATCAGTTATTTCTGTTGTTTACTGTGCATCCATACCAACTTCTAATCCTCTGCCTACTGTTTTATTCTTAAGTGATTATCATAGTATGCATGCATTTCCACTTAAAATCTACTGCGTTATAAACACATGAGAAAAATACTGTTTGTCTCTGAGAGAAAAAAAAATGAAGAATTTACATTAGTCGTGTCACCTACATTTTGAGGAATTATGTCCAGTGGCACTAAAGGAAGTGTATCTGTGTATACCTGCATGCATTTCTTCAAAACAGCTGTCTAGGTCATTACGTTTTATTTCTAGCTTGGTAGCTGCACTGCATTCTGCCTTTTGCGGAGAAGCAGCTCTGGTATATCTTGTGGACACACATTTTAAGTGTAATGAAATAGTAAGCTGTTTTATTTATTTACTTATTTATTAATTTCAGTTTCATAACTAAGTGAACTGGTTAACAGACCATTTTTACCCACAACCCTGGCACAAAAGCGAAGATAATTATGTCAATGTTTGACTGATCAGTACTGTAAAGACCTGGAGACAAAGATAAGCTACACATCTAGGCATACATGGAAAATACTTGATAGATTTACATGCAAAGTACAATAAGAACTGTTGACAATGTCTGTTCTTTCATTAATAAGCAACGTCTTTACATATAGTTATGACTTCTGCATGGAGTGCAAAGAGTAGCAATCAACCTAAAAGCCCCAGCATTTGAAGTATTTAATCATCAGCTCTTTTAATTTACTTTTGAATGTTTCAAGAGTTTCGTGTTGGCTGACTTCTTTGAGTAGTCGGTTTCAAATTGCTATGCTTAGTTTTTCTTTTTCCATGTGAAATTTTTGAAACAGGCATGAATGAGGATTAGAAACTCTTTTTGACTATCCTTGAAGCATAGTTAAGTTTGCTTGATGTGTCATTTTGTTTTTAGATGTCTCATTATTATTAATTTTAGATCTGTGTAGTCAGGAGTAGGTCTGCAACTGAAGTAACAGGTAGCCAGTTAAAGCATCCAAGGAGTTTGTAGTAATGAGTCTGTGGTTTGGCAAGAACAGCAAATTTACAGATTATGTTGTTTCGAACAGTTTGTATTTTATATCCGTCTCAGTTTGCATGTAAGTGTGTAACAGGGAGGCTGTATTGAAGTTTTATGATAAGTACATTTTTTGGCAAAAGGAATGTGAGAGGAAGGTATGAGTAACTGGAGATCCTATGCAACAGCCTTAGTTGGTGCAAGATCTTGGCAGTGATATTCTGTGTATATTTTCACTGCCGCCGTGTGGGGACCAGAGTTATCCCCAGGTATTTTTGCGTGGACACACTGGAGTGGTGGTTTGCAGCTGTATCTGTAACAATATTATGTGAGCTTTTTAAAAGTCTTTGTGGGTTGATGAAGACCATAACATTTGATTTTTGAGGGTTGTTAATAGGCATATTATTATTAGTTCAGTGGTATAGTTTTATAAAACTGGTTTGTAGTTTGTGATGTAAAGTTGTGATATCTTTACTTGACCCAAGCAGTAAGAGACTATCAGCATATAATATTAATTTGAGCTGGGGAAAATCAGAGGACAAATCATTGATAAAGGTGGTGACCTTCTGGCCTGCAATGCTAGGCCTGAATTTTATTAGACAGGGTGCATGTGCGTTTTGGGCCAGCAGTGGAGCAGTCAGCAGAAAAGCTTGAATATTAGTGACTGAATATTTCAATGCTGAAAAAAATGGAAATGTGTTAAGATTAAAACATCACAGATATGTGATTGTCTTCTGATGTAAAAAAGTGGGGACAGCATGGTAAACAGTAGTGAAAAAGGCATACTTTTCCCGGATGTTTATAGGCAGTACATTCATTGTAGAAAGAAATGTAGACGTGATGGTGAGCTTTTATAAACTATATATAAACTATATATATGTATATATATATATATATAGATAGATAGATATATGTATGGGTCTCATTTCAATCAACAAAATTACATTTCAACGAACCATAATTTTGTGACCCCGTTTTTTTTTTAAAGTGCATTTATTCGAAAATGCACTTTCTTGGAAAACCAAGTAAGAGAAAAGCAATGGAGGTTGTTGTTGTAGACTGCGATACAGCAGGGATAAGGGAATATTCCCTTTTCCCCACTGTAGTGTGATCTCAGAGTTAAAATATATAAGTAGCGGGTGTTCTGGAGGGAACTGCCCCCCCCAAGGGCAGTACAGTGGGCTTGCCCCCCTGCATCCATGTGGTTAGTGTTGTCATGGGTTTTTTTTTCCTGTTTTTGTATTTTTTGATTAGTTGTTTTTTCAAGAAAAAGCATTTTCGAATAAATGCACTTTCACAAAAACGGGGTTGAGAAATTATAGCTCATTGAAATGTAATTTTGTTGATTGAAATTAGACACCTATTTATACATGGCAGATCAGAAATTGGTATGGTTGTGCAGTAAATGACAAAAAAACACTGATAATAAAAAGCTGTCAAATCTACAAGCTGTTAAAAACAGGACCAAAGAACTGAATTACAAATTGAGGAACCTACCAGACAGCCAAGGGGACAGCATTACTCTCATTGGATCTCATTTGAAAACCTCTGTATGCAAAATAATTATTTCTAGACTAGACCAAGTTGTTTGGATATGATTAACTGCAGAAGTGAGACACTTCAGTAATTTAGAAACAAACTAAAATAACAACTGTTTAAGCATGCCAAATTCTATTTATTCTTTAACAATTATGAGTCCTTGCAGTTTACACTGTAGACACATCTTTCATGTAAAGACATACTTAGACCACTGGTTGAACATCTTCCTTAACTATAAATACTGTATCCCATATCATTGGGTTACAGATGTATTGTCTCTGTTTTGTTATTGTACTATGTCCAGCTGTATGTATTCTTTAGTCTGTGTATAATTTTCTGATTGTGTCTTACACCATGTTATCAGAACTGTATCCAGTATTAGGTGACTTAGGCAATTTATTAGGGCCTATGTTGGCTGACTGGGCCCCATTATGGCTTGGTTGGGCTGATAAAAAAATAAAATCTTCTTTAAAGAAAAATAAGACTGAAGACTTTTATAAGCACAGGAGGGCTTTACGACCTCATGGGAGGCTTTCTGTAAGAATGCAGGAGAGCTTCAGAACCTCACAGGAGCGCTTTGTAAAGAAAAGCAAACCTCTGAAACCTCAGTATTAGGATCATGCCTTAACATAAACTGAAGGAAATTTGATTTTTCCATGCCTGCTGCACTCCTGAGTATGTCTTTCTTTGGATGGGATGCCCAATAACTATGAACCTGTTGCATGTTTGCCAGCTATTATATATTATATATCACCAGCATGTCATTTTTTAAAGTAACACAGACAATTATATTCTTCAAGGATAGCAGGCACTAAATTTGTAAGCAAAGCACTAAAAAAACCTGATAGATTTGATCAGTGTTGTATGGTAAGTGGAGAGACAGAGTGAGAGAAAGAGGTAAGCAACATGATACTGGAATGGCTGCTGAATAGGGATGCCAGGGGATGAGGATGTTGGGGGGGTGTAGAAGCAGGGTGTCCTAATCGATTACTCTGCCTTTGGCCCCATTTAACCGTGATCTGGCTCTGCATGGTATATAAGTCATGGCTGAAAAGGGTCTGTCAACCAGTCCACTTACCTGGTTATCAAACTGAAATAAATAAATAATCAGATAAATTAGGACTGTGGTTTTACAAGATATTCTGTAACAGGAAAACTGCAAGTTTCGTGATGGGTTTCTTTTTTCTCTTCTCATTAAGGAAATAGCTCAAATACCACTACAGCCAACAAACACTTCTGCCTTTACCATTGAGTGTCTTCATTTTAAACAATACTGCCCTGCTCTTGTTCTGTTCTATCTAGCTCAAACACCATTTGGTCTGCTTTGACATCCCGAGTTCTAAACATCTGAATTGGGCAATCGTCAAACTCCTTTCACAATAATAGCAGTATCTTTTTTTCTAGAGTGTTTGCAACTTCTTCAGTACAACAGCAAATTACTTTGTTACCAGCATCCTTTTCTTCAGCCATAGAAAGGAATATTGGTATCACTGAGACATGCACTTATTTCCCAAATCAAGTTAGTATTGGTTTCATAGAGGGGAAAAGTCTTAAGTATGCCCCAGGTTTCTTAATTTTAACTAATTATGTTGGTGACTGTTGGCCCTAGCAGGGGATGATGGACATTTCCATTGCAGGGGTGTAAAGCAGGACACATACAGCCTCAGTCCCTAAGATGACGAACACCATTATAGTTGATCTCTTGGAATGGTCATGTGGCTCACCAAGCCATTACTTGACAGTAGTCCTCATTGGCTAGTGCATGAGAATTTAGAATTTTAGGGGATGCCATTTTCCTCCCATCTCTCCTCCTGCCAAGAGGTGGGGTTAAAGATTGCATGAATACTCTTATTGCCAGGATGCCAGGAAGAGTACAGACTTCATAGTATTGGATGGCACAGTGGTGCAGCAGTAGTGTTGCCTCACAGCAAGAAGTTCTCCAGTTCAATTTTTGGCTGGGTGCTCTGGTTTCCTCCCAAGTTTCAAAGACATGCATCTGGCACATTTCTTCCCGGACATCTGCTGAAAATTGGCTTTGTTGCAAGTCTTACTTTCCCAGTAAATAAATGTTAAATAAATAAAAAATCTGGCTGAATAAGCGCCTCTCTAGCAGATCTCATCTTAATAGATCTGGTGACTCTTTATCACAATTATGGAATGAGTAGGATTGAGTCTGAAAAGGAGAAACTTGATGGCTAGCTGGCACAGGAGGGAAAAGACCTGCTATCCATTTATTGGGTGTTTTCTACAATAGTAATGATTAACTTGAGTTAATACAATATCATTTTTTTGTACTAGAAATCAAACATGAAATCACATTCTTCCATTGAGTAAATAAGGTGACCAGAAAAGACAATTACATTCAGTACTAAATGTATCTGCAACATTAGATATTCTTCATATTGATCATTACTGCAGTAGCCATAGATCAATATGGGTTATATCCTGCTAAGTGTATAACAGCTGGACATCTTCCAAAGCTTCAGGGTACTTACCATGCACCAAAAATGCCAGACAGCTTGAGCTGAGCTGACTAACAGACAAGTTTTGGTACCAAGCCGTTTAAAGCTTTAAAGCCAACAGAGATAGAGAGAACTGAAAGAACAATGATAGAAAGAACAAAAACTAAACAACTGCATAAGCAGCACACTAAGCTAAAGGTGCAGCAGCAGTGATCATTGAAAAATCCACTTTTAAGATACGTTTACTTGCACAACTGCACTATGCGGCTTACTTGAATAGCACGATATGCTTCAATGATAATTTTTCAGAAGACTGCAAAAGAAGCTAAGAATCATGACAGCTGTCATCTCATCTATGTATGCAAAAATGCCCTGGATTCTATATTGTCTCCCCTACTCTTAGCAGGAGCAACTGAATATTACAGTTTTCAACAATAAACAAATGTATGTTTAGCCCAGATTTTTGTCAGTAATATCCGGGACATAGCCTTTTGAGCAGACACTTCAGGGAAATTACTCCCTTTGAAAATGGTGAGGAGTTGATATTAAAATGTACATACATAAGGTCCTTCTTCATTAGCATAATTACTGCCATTCAGAGATTTTTCCCCTGTCCTCTAAAGGGCTACCAGACAAAGTCAAGTAAACAGTGCTGCAAGATATTTAAGATAGTTTACACTGCTGTTTATATGATTTTCCACACACCTAGGTCTCTCCTTTCAACATCGTCACATGATATAATGGACTCTTACTGTAGTGGATGTCTAAAAAGCTACATGTCTTTGGAGAAATTTACAGATTCCAAAAACTCACATATGTTCTTTCCAGAATATGGACAATGTTTTCACTCAAGAACAAAAGACAACTACTGAACGTGTTATAACAGCAGAGCAAATGTATCTTTCTGGTTACTCAAGAATTAAGAGAATGGCAAGGTTTATGTTAAAGAGGGATAAAGCCCAGACTAGATCCCAGCCAACCCCAGTTTGATTAGTGGCTTGGGCACAAGTAGGAGTTGGCCAAGGATGATTGCAGTGAGTGGCCATTGCCATCTCACCTGTCCTACTGGGAGGGAGGCGGCTTGTTTCTCCATATAGTGAGAGACCTAACAGCAACACTAGATGTTATTCAGTGGAGACGCGGCCTGCTGATGATAATCATTGTGTTCAGTGCCAGTAAGATGAGTGGAATACAGAATGCACAGGCATACTTCCCCTTAGTGCAGTGCCGGGCTGGGCAGAGCTTCAGAGGGGGAAGGAGGATTTCAACTGGGAAAAAACGGGCCACCCCCACCCCCTACAGGACCAATAAACAGTTCTTCTCACTACCGTCTTCCACCTGACCCTAACTAGGGAATGAAAAGCTGATCTGGATTCCCAGGTGGGATCAGATGGACTGTACAGCTCTATCCCAGCCTGTAAGTGCTTGACTGCGGTGGCCCAGAATGAATGACTGAAACAATTTGGTGTCTATATTGGAACCACTGGGCAAGATCCTGTTGGCAGAATTAAAAAAAAATAATAATAACTAAAGGGAGAATTTATTTTTGAGTCTTAAATATTGCTTTCCCATCAATGAATATGTATGACTGGGCAGCATTTTTTGCTTAATGAGTAACTGAAGAAATAATGTATATGGCTATCTCACCACCGTCAAGATACCAAGCAGCTCATACCATCTTCATATTATCCTGTCCTTGGCATGGGAAATCAGTTGCATTAAAATTTTCTGTTTCCCTACAGTGATTCATTTTCCTGTGACATGATTATGTAGATCCAAGCTCTATCACAGTCCTACCATTTTGCCTGGTGGTCACAAATAACTGTATGAGTGGTTTGTAATCTGTAGTATTTGAGCAATTTCTGTCATGTCAGTAGGGATCTAATTTGTTAAGTGTTAGTAACAATCCCACCAGTTCTCTTCCATGATTGAATGTAGCCTACCCTAGCTGCAGCTGATCACAGATGTACAGGGGATATAAAAAGTTTACACACCCCTGTTAAAATACCAGGTTTTTGTGATATAAAAAAAATGAGACCAGAATAAATCATTTCAAAACTTTTCCCACCTTTAATGTGACCTATCATCTATACAATTCAATCGAAAAACAAACAAATCTGTTAGGGGGGAAATATAAAAAAATAAAGCACAATAAGCTGAATGCATAAGTATGCACACCCTTAAACTAATACTTTGTTGAAGCACATTTTGCTTTAATTACAACATTCAGTCTTCTTGGGTACATACCTGCCATCAATTAAAGAGACTGATTAACCCCAAATAAAGTTCAGTTGCCCTAGCAGGATTTTCCTGACATTTACTCAGTTGTCTGATACAGCAAAAGCCATGGTTTGCAGAGAGCTTACAAAGCATCAAAGGGATCTCATTGATGAAAGATATCAGTCTAGAGAAGGGTACAAAAAATATCTGCAGCATTGGATATACCATGGAACACAGTGAAGACAGTCATCAAAAAGTGGAGAGAATATGGGACAACAGTGACATTGCAAAAAACTGGACGTCCCTCCAAAATTGATAAAAAGACAAGATGAAAACTGGTCAGAGAGGCTGCCAAGAGACCTTCAGCAACACTGAAGGAGCTGGAGGAATTATTGAGAAGAACTGATTGTGTACTACACGTGACAACAATCTCCCATATTCTCCATATGTCTGGGTTATGGGGTAGGGTTACAAGACAGAAGCCTTTTCTTATATAGAAAAACATCCAGGTCCAGCTAAAATTTGCAAAACAATACATCAGGTCTCCCAAAAGCATGTGGGATAAATGTGTTATGGTCTGATGAGACCAAGGTTGAACATTTTGGCCACAATTCAAAAAGGTACATTTGGTGCAAAAACAGCACTTTGCATCACCAAAAGAACACAATCCCCACGGTGAAGCATGGTGGTGGCAGTGTCATGCTTTGCAGTTGGTTTTCTTCAGCAGGAACTGAGGCTTTAGCAAGGTGGGGGGGAATTATGAACAGTTCCAAATACCAGTCACTTTTGGCCCAAAACTTTCAGGCGTCTGCTAGAAAACTGAAGATGAAGAGGAATTTCACCTTTCAACATGACAGTCACCACAAGCATACATCCAAATCAACAAAAGAATGGCTTCACTATAAGAAAATTAAAGTTTTGGAATGGCCCAGCCAGTGCCCAGAACTAAATCCAATAGAAAATATGTGGGTTGACCTGAAGAGGGCTGTGCACAAGAGATGCCTTTGTAATCTGACAGATTTGGAGCATTTTTGCAAGGAAGAGTGGGCAAATATTGCCAAGTCAAGATGTGCCTTGCTGATAGACTCTTACCCAAGAAAACTGAATGTTGTAATTAAATCAAAAGGTAGTTCAACAAAGTATTAGTTTAAGTGTGTGTACACTTATGCAACCAGCTTATTGTACGTATTTTTTATTTTTTATATTTTTCCTCTAACAGATTTGTTTGTTTTTCAATTGAATTGTGCAGGTTATAGGTCACATTAAAGGTGGGAAAAGTTTTGAAATTATTTATTGTGGTCTCATATTTTATATCACAAAAACTTGGCATTTTAACAGGGGTGTGTAAACATTTTATATCCACTGTATATAGCTGTATGAATACATGTTACTTGAACAATTAAATTCCTAAGATCATGGTGAGAAGCATTTTTATACACCACTTATTCCAGAATTTGGTAATTGGTTGGCTTACTCTTGGATTACTTTAACATCTGTTAAGATGTCTTATATCCTAGAATTCAAACATCCTTTCTGATTATTTTTTTTTCAGAGCCAGCAATATGAAATAAGTGGGGACGATGGTCAAATGAGGGATACATTTTCTGAAGATGAGTAAATATAAATTTGACTTCATTTTAACATGTTCCATTGGGAGCACATCATCAGCTAAAAAACACTAATTTTTTTGTTGCTTATTTGCAGTAATGCAATTGTGCAAGTCCTACTGCAGCCCCATATTGTTGCCTTCCTATTTATTCCAAATCTGAGATCACTCATTCTTGGAGATAAAAATGCTTTCACACTGGTATTCCACAATTTCATGCTGTTAAGCAACCCTTTCCTGAGAAGACAAAAGTCTTGATGAAACTTGTTTGATGATTCCCATTTCATTGGAAAATGGTTCAGTAAAGGGCAGGAAACATCATTATTACAGTACCCTCAGGTTTCAGGAAATGGTTTCACCTGTCTGTGCATTTGTCTGCCTGTGTGTCCGTGTGTCTTTCTGTCTGCTAGTCTGTCAGTCATGTGCATATGCCACAAGTTAGTAGCATTTCCCTTAGCAGGACATTGTTTTTTTGTTGTCTTTGCCTATACATTGTTGAGCATGCCCAGATGAAAGTTTTCAATCTTGATAGTCTGATCCACCATTTTTAGGATATCTACTGACCTTAGTAAAACAGGTTCAAACAAGCAGTATTTGATTGGCTTTGTACCCTAAAACCATATTTACCACGACTGAGATTTTTTGCTGTCACCTGCTACAAAATATTTACTAATATTGATACACCTAAATTGGATGCAGATACCACAAAATTGCCATCCTAACCCTCAGGCTGGATGTTTGATGTGGTTTAGCCGTCTTTAAATAGGCCTAAATATTTATGCCACCATTGTTATAAAATATGGTTTAACACCCACTTTAATGGAAAACTTGGCAATACTTAGATGTAATATTCCTTATGGTTTATTGTCACTGTAAAATGGCAAACACATACCCTCGAATAAACATTACTATTGCACTATACTTTATTTTTATCATTAATGTATAGGGGCTTCCCTAAAATACTTTAAGTGAAAACATCAGCTTTGACATCAGAAATAAGTTCCAGGAGATATGACCTGTTAATATATAACTGCTTATTAAAAAAATAAGTTTAAACACATTTATTAAATTATCACTTATGATATAGGTGCACATACATTAATAGAAAACAAACCATATTAACATGTTCCATTTACACATGTTATATATATATTGCATTCCCTTTCTTTATAATAACTGCCTATAAGTCCAACATTACATAAATTGCTCACTTCCTGCATAACCTTAAACCTCACTCATCCTCCTTCTGAACATTATTCTGCATCTATTGCTCCCACAAATTCCATTTAGTTCTATGAAATTTGCTCCTTCCATTTTCTAAGAGCCCCCTTCCAGTTCATGTATCTCTTTTACAGTACTAAATGCTTCAAATACAGTTGCTTTTGATTTTTATTTACATTTTCTTGTAACTATTTTTTGGCAGCCAATAGAATTAAACTCAATATGCCCTTACTATGTCTAGGCAATTCAGATCCTGTGTCCCAGCTCTAAAGAATCATTTCCTTATTTACAGTCATTTGCTCTCCCAATATTTCAGACAGGATAATCTGCCAACTTATTATATTATCAAAAAGCACGCTCCCAGTTATCTCTTTTTTCCTCATCACACTTGCAACATTTGCTATACACCTGAGGAAAAATTCTTTGAAGTCTGCTTGTGGTATAAACATACCTATACAAACACTTCTAAGCAAAAATCCTAAACCTTCTGGATGCTGTTGCCTACTTGGTAGCCATATATATGCTCTCCTATTGCTCACTTGTAAATTGCTATTCCAGTCTCTCATCTCAATCTTTTCTGACCTACACTGATTGATTCTTATAGTTATCATGCAATATGTTATATGTCCTACTAATTATCCCATTTTTAATAGCAGCTTCTGTTCTAGATTCATGTAAATACTCTGAGTAGGTCTTTTACTCAGGACTCCTAATCCTTTCTATTTGCCTGTGCTCATATCAGAGCTGTAGGTTTGAGACTACCTTATCATAGACTGATATCAATAAGTCTAGGATAAGGTAGTTCAAACCTACAGTTCTAACCTCTTCTTCTTGGCCTCATCCCATTGTATTACCTTTCCCTTTCTAGTTATTTGCTCCTAAGACCTTGGTTCCCTTGCCAATTTTCTCCAAACAATTCCAGCCCCCTTTTGCTTATTTTCTGTACCCCTAAATGCTGCAACCCTACTGAAAAATCTCATTTCTCCATTCATGTGTTGGCTTAGTTCCTAGAATAATTTCAGCAACTATATGAATATAATATTCAGTATGGTGGTTTTTATTCTCCTTAAGGATAAAATCCCACTCGCTCCTCAGCTCTGGATCTCCCATACTTCATTATTATAAATTTCCACTTTAAACTATAACCTTCTGAGTGTGTTATGTATATGTCATAAAATATGCATCCACTCATAACTTGGTTCAGTAGTAATCAGAGAGAGGCAGAAAAAACGGCTTGAATGCAGCAATCGTAAATGTCAGCTTTAGCATTCCAAAGAAATAATTCAGCAATGATCTTAGCAACTTACATTAAGTTTGCACAATACCAGTTTGCATATTGCTGAAAATTATAAATCAGTAATCCGTCTGTGTCTCTACTAATATCTTTCTCTTATGCTGACATAGCTTTTCACATTCATTTATGTTGCCTGGGTCATGTTGTCCTTCCTTTTATATTTTAACTTCATGTCTGTGCTTCTTCTCTTTCACTTTTTCTCATGCAGTCTCTTTCATTCTTCTAGTGCACTGTTACTTTTCTTCTCATCACTCTCTAGCCTCACCCTATCCATTTGATTTGTCCCTGCTTTGCTCAGTTTCATCTTGGTCTGACAATACAGTCTCTTCCATGCTGCATTTTATATCTGATGAGTAGGAATCCTTTTGCCTCAAGGCTACTATCATGTCGTTCCTGTGTAGTTTAACAGGTGGAACTTTATTTTTCTTGTAGGCCTTGGAAAGCTGTACTAAAAGCATTTTTCAAAGGTATTTTTTCCTGGTTTGCCTACATTATACTAGCTAGAAAGCAAAGCAAACGTCTGATAACCATTGTCTGCATGTTCACCATGAAGTTGTTAAAGGCATATGCAGTTTCACTGATAAATCCTGTAGTCAAATATAGGGCATGACTAAGATAAACATCTACTCTGTCCTGCAGCTGTAAATTATGTATTGCTTTTTGTCTCCCTTTTCATGAAACAGCCCAACATTGTCTTACTAGCCAACTGCAATATGCCGCAAGTTGTCTGAGACAGGATAAGCTCTGATTGCAGGTGTGAAGGGGGAGGTGGAGTTATAGCAGATAGGAAAGGGACAGGTTAGGACAGTGAGGGATTGGATGGCTGGATGGGAAGAAGTAGTAAAAGGAGGAAGCTGGGGGGTAAGCCTTTTTAACACTTTCCTCATTGGCGATTTTCACTTTGTTGCTGTAGCATGGGTGATCTTAGAAGGCATATGTATTGTTTGCTGCTCCAGCATCACTTTTTTTTGTGCAGTTTTTGGTTAGATTAGAGAATTCTGTGGTACTCTAGTTAATCAGATAGGCAGGTATATTTAAAAAATGTATGTATTTGGTAAGGGGTGCACATTCGTGCAAAAGTTTGTTGCACTGGGGAACTTGATAGTCCTTTCTCAAACTAGTAAAAACCAAAGGAGTGCTGATCAGGAAGTCCAAGTTCCAAATAAATTCAAAAAGCAGTTGGTATAGCAAAAAACATATTTATTAAACTGTGAGTTAGAGAAAACACCTTTGCTAAGTGCTTTTGTCTGAAACAATGGATTTCATGAAAGCATGGGTTCATCAAAGATCAAAAGAGCCTCATTTTTGCAAATATGGTGAGGTGGAAGTGAGAAAATTCCCAAGTTTTACCATTGAACTAGATACTTTTGCTTTTTGATGATATATGTATATTTTGGACTGGATACAATGATAGTTTTGGACCATTCTTTAATTATGTCAATGGAACTACCACTTGTATTCAGATTTACTAGGTATTTCACAGAGAATATTATGAATTACTTAGATGTTAAGGGTCACAAAAATGAAAGTGGTTTTGATTGAAAAATGTTTAGAAATTCTACATTCTCTAACTCATATCTGCATTTTAATAGTTGTCACCCTACAGTACAGAGAATAACAATTTAGTTAGGGAACAAATTAATAGACTGTCCAGAATGATTTCAAATGATTCATTGTTTGAAAGAGAAGTGGACAAGTTATGTTGTATGTTTATTGAGAGGGGTTATCATCCTCCGATGGTTAATAAAGTTAATAGGGAGGTTATATTATGAAGGAATGATATGTGTATGTCTATTTTGGGAAGACCAGAAGTGCTGTGTTTGCTTGCATTGTTTATCTTGGATGAATATTATTTTGTCTCTGCTATTAGCTGTTTTTTATTTTTCATCTACATTAAGATGAATTTGTGTGTGATGTGTGTGTGTGTGTGTGTGTGTGTGTGTGTGTGTGTGTGTGTGTGTGTATATATATATATATATATATATATATAAATATAAAAATATTATAAACTAAGAATGACATATATATATATATAAATATATAAAACTAAGAAATGAACTTTCATACACAGTATTCACTTCATTACTAAATAAATCTGTTAACATCAAGCTCATACACTTTTTAGCAACTCTGTCCTTATCTGCATTACTTCTCCAGAAAGACAGCCCATCTCCTTCCATCTCACATGCCTTAAATTAAATTCTGCCATTCCATTAACACAGTGTGCCAAGAGTTTTGCGTACTGCATTTTTCACATAGTAATTGGTGTTATAGTAATAGTGCAAAAAGTCAGGGTTAACTGTGGTAAAGTGTGTGCAAAAATAGGGTGTGTGCAAAAAAAAAAAGGTAAAAAAAAAAATGTGCAAAAAAAAAAAAAAACCGAAAAATATAGGAAACTGGAAGGATGAGAATCATGATAAAAATGCTTAACTTAGTACATACCTGAGCCTCCAATGGTAAAAGGCAAATAAGGGCGGAGGAAGAGACGAGTGAGTGGTGGAGAGCTGTCAGGTAGACGGATGACTAGTGTGTGTGTGAATGTGTGTGTGTGTGGAAATGTGGATATGCTACCTGATGGGGGAGTGAGTGGACTTGGCTGTGAGGGGCCTAGTGGGACAAGGAGTGTGGAAGACCATAATAATAGAGTGTCCATATAGACTGTCCCATGTGTGCCACCCTGTGGCTGGCACCGTGGTGGTATCACCGCTGAATGAATGGCTGCGAAAGTGAGCGTGGGGGTGGGGTGGGCAGTGTGGGGTCAGCGGGAGCTATGGTGACTGAGGGGGAGGGGGAGGGGGGGGGGGGAGAGAGAGAGAGAGAGAGAGAGAGAGAGAGAGAGAGAGAAACAATTATTATATTCATGCACGGTTGTAAATCCATATCCACATTAAACATTCTTCAAACCTTGCACAATTCTTCAAACACAATTCTTACCCTCCCACATTTCATCATTTTCTCTACACACACACACACACACACCTGATACCCAAGCAGTAGGGACTCTACCTGACTCCTCCTCCCCTTCCCTCTCCCCCTCTTGTACCTTATGTAACTCTGATAGTAAAATGCACACAGCACCCTGCCTGTTCACACTTTACTATTGGAAAGGAACTGTTGTTAATTTAAATGGCCTGCTAGAACTAATGTATTTAAAGAAAGTGAAAATGGTTGCTCATAGTTATGAAACATGCCTTTCTGAAGAAGTCTTGATAATAAATAAGATGAAAGCGCTAAAGTACTACAAGAGTTGTTGGTGTGATTTACTATTTTTTGAATGTTGTTATTGTCACAAAGTTCATTTCTTAGTTAAAATTTCTTCTCTTCATTCAATTTTTTTTGAGTGCGGTTAATTTTAGTTTTATATATATATATATATATATATATATATATATATATATATATATATATATATATATATATACATATATATATATATATATATATGTGTGTGTACACACACATATATATATATATATATATATATATATATATATATACACATACACATTATTTCTATATGGGTCTACTTCTATATCCCAAAAGCTCACATTACTAAAGACCAGAAAATTGAGACCAGAAGACCAAATACTGAAAATCCTGAAAGTGCAGAATTTCGAGTGACAGAATACCGAATTTGTGAATGTAGACATTGTGTTCTGAGTGAGTGGTATGGTATCCCTTAAAGACATGGTGCCAGGATTAGTGAGTGCTGGTGGATATGTTTGTGTTGGTAGGATGTAGGTTTGTAGGGAAAGGAGAGGTACCTGTGTTTGAAAGTGTTTGGGTATGTGTTATGGAGATCGGGAAATTTACCTTTTCTTCACTGTAGTGCCATCTCAGAGTTAGCATATTAAATTTGCAGGGTATGTGGGGGGGGGCACAGCCCCCCACAATGAAGGTGCAGCAGGGCATACCCCCCCTACTTAAGCCTAGAGAAGTCAACGGTTGTTTACTTTGTATGTTTCGGTTTGTGTTTTGTGGTGTATGGTGGTAGGTTTCTATTTTGGGAGTCAGTATTTCATATGTTAGGTACATTGTTGTTTTGTACTTTTGGTCTCGGTTTTCTGGTCTTCGGTAATTTGAGCTTTTGGGATATAGAAGTAGATCCATCTATATACATAGATAGATAGATATACATACATACATAGATATATAAACACAGAAAGAGATGGGTTTTTAGATTTTAGATTAAGGATTTGGTAAACGCAGAAAACAGCTTATGAGTTCTGTCCAGGGTTTGGAGTACAGAAAGTCCAGGATTGGAGGCTTATTCCTTATTTGAATGATACTATTTTAAGTGATAGTAAAAAGGAGAAGAGTTCTGTGCAAATTTCACCATCAGTGCTTGACATAAAGGAAAACAAATCACCTAGAGAAGACATTCTTTCATCTCACAGTCAGCAAAACAAGGGTCCCTACCCACCCCAGGCATTGAAGAGGAATGCAGGGTTTACTCTTGACACCAGTAATAGCAGATCTCTCAACTGTTCCTGTTTTGGAGAAATGTTCCTATATTCAGGCCTGATATAGCTCTTCACACAACTTTCTATATCCCCTTCATCACATGTAATTTTTGAAGTTGCCCAGTACACAGAAAACCACACTACTTGGCCAGCTACTAGTGACATCTGTAATTTAAAGAAATGATTACACTGTATCTTTGATAGTGTGATTACATTTCCATTATTGTGTCACTTTCTGTTTTTCTAAATGTGTTTCTGAGTAGTATCACATGTTCTTACTAGAAACAGGAAGAGTTATGTGCTAGTTGGTATTCAAATTTTAGGCCAATTAGATGTCTAGACTTCTAACTGGATGTCCCTACTTGTTAAGGGCCATTGTTCCTATTTTGAATGTCTGCAGGTTGAAAGGTATGGTAGGAGGTAACGTTTTAAGTGAACAGTTGAAGGATTATCCAGGTAGGCAGTGAGGTGGCAACCATATTAGAATAGCAGTTTACTAGGGGATTTACAATATCAGCAAAGGGGAAGAGAAAAGGAGTGGTCAGTAAGAACTGAAATAAGCTAGAGAATAGCCAGAGTTGGTGCAGGAAACATTACAAAAAGAATTGAAAGTGGGGAGGTTACCCATCCACTCAAAAGGCCATTCAGGGCCTCTCCTATTGGTTTGGTACCAAAAAAGAATTCCGGTGAACTTCACTTTACCAATCATCTGTCCTTGTCGGGGAGGGGTCAGTAAATGATTACATGAATAAGGAAGATACAACATCAGTGTGCTATGAGTTATTCTACGAGGCAATCAGTAGGGTACAGATAAAAGAAACATGGGCCTTAATCATGAAAGCAGACAGAGTCGACGTTCATACTCCTACCCATTTCTGTAAGAGACTGGGGGAGGCTGGGCGGATCATTCATGGGACAATATTACATGGACAAGTGCATGTTAATGGGCTGTTAGGTGGCTTATGCCACATTTGAGAAGTTCATTTAATTTTTGCATTTTTTTTAATTTCAACAAGTCTTTTGGGTTTCTATTACCATTATGGGAATGGACCCCATTCCTAAGACAAAGGACGATTAAAGTTCATGAAATTAGTATTGTTTCAATCTTTGATGTCAGCCAGAAGTGCTCTTTGCAGAGCCTGCAATTTGCCCAGTAATGACTCCTGTTGCAATTCATACGGGGATACATGTATTGGTAACATATCTAAATACAATTGTAGATTCTTTTTTTTTATAAGACCCGTTGCTTCTACTACTATTGGAACTGTCTGGGTATATTTCTTCCACATTGCTCTCATTGCCACCTGCAAATTTTGATATTTTATGACTTTTGTGTCTCTCTGTACACAGGACACTACAGTCACTGGGTGTGGTGATTTCAATGATGAATGCTACTTTTGCCTTCTTTTCATGGATAACCATATCTGGTTTTCTATCATCTGTCTTTTGAACTGTTGGTAATGGGTGATCCCATGAGATGTAGATTTCAATATTTTCTATGATGTTTTGTGACTCATGTTTCCAGTGTATTTCAGTCACTTCTGTCCCATAATGTTTGCACAATCCCCAGTGCAACAGTCTTGCCACATTATTATGCCTTTCAGTATACAGTCCTTCTGCCATTAGAATGTCGCAACCAGCAACGAGGTGAGCAACTGTTGCCAATTCTGTTTTACAAAACCTACATTTGTCTGTTTCTCCCACATGTTCAATGGACTTTGTAAACCACCATATAAGTAGCCCATTGTCTTGGGCCACCAGTATTAACCTTTCATCACTTGGTTTGAATTTGACTCTCCTTAACCATTCCTGCTTTCTTTCCTGGTCAGCATAAAGTTATTCCAGAAGTTTTCTATACTTGCAACTATATTTATGCATTTTCCACATTTCTTGCCTTCTCATCTGCTCCTTCACCTTACATTCTTTTTATTTGTTTGTTTTTTTGGCACAGTCACTTGCAGACTGCTTTTTATCTACTTCTGGTTTGATTTCCCTTCCTGCTTGATGCTGCTATGCTTCTGCTAGACTAAGCAGAGAAGTAATCTTAGATTTATTCTCCTCAAGTTTCAAAACTTTCACTATGATTGGGTCTTGTGAGTTCAGTAGATATGTGTGCAGTCCCAAGATTATAGATCTATACATGTAATCAGTTTCAAGGAGGTCCATTCCCTCCTTCAGGACAGGGAATATATAATCCTGGTATGCACTGATTTTTTATAAATCATTTAGTGAGCATGAATCATCCTTCTTGTTTTAATATCCAATCTATCCAACACATTTTGGAGCCAGTCAGTCACTCCAAAACTGTAAGTTAGGACAGAAAGAGCAAATTGGTTTACATTTTGAATTTTGTTCCTAGATGTCAACTCTGTTTCCAGGATTACTTTAAGTCTTCTAAAGTATTCCTTATTAAGTTTTATTTGCATTTGTTCATGTTTTATTCTTGACCCTTCATCAATTCCCAAATATTTATACACTCTCTCTTGCTCAAGTTCCTTTATATCACATTCTTGTCCCAAACTGATGTTTTCTTGGTGCTGCAGTTTCTCTGCCTTAAAATTGCTTTTGCACATTTATCAAGACCAAATCACATTTGATGATCATCTGAAAAAGTTTTGGCCACTTGCAGTTGTGCTTTCAGTTCCTCATCTGATGAGCTATACAGTTTTAAATCATCAACAAAGAAAAGATGAGAAGTCTTTATACTTTGTTGTTTTCTAGGAGCCATATTATAGCATAAGCAATGAAGTAGACAGCTTAATGGATTAAGGGCAAGACAGAATAGCAGCGGTGACAAAGAGTCACCTTGGAATATCCACTTTTGAATTTTTTGCCTGTGATAATAATTCATCCTTTATCATGGCTTAATTGCAAAGTGGTTTGGCACTGTTTCATGGTCACTGTAATGTAGTAAATCTTATACATTTTTAAGTACTCTTTTATCCCTGAGTGTGTGATGCTATCACATGCTTTTTTGTAGTCTATCCATGCCATACTTGGATTCTTCTCCTTTTTACAGTTCTCCACTATAACTTTGTTTAACAACAAATGATCCTTTGTTCCATATGACTTTCTTATATTGCCCTTTTGTTCTACTGCCATAATTGTGTTTTCTTCTAAATGACTATAAACTCTGTCAGCATCAATTCCCGTGTATAGTTTATACATCATCGGAAGGCAAGTTATTGGTCTATAATTTTTAGGGTAGCTTGCAGATTCACTCAAGTAGGAGCATTGTTTTATCTGTTGTTAGCCAAGTTGGTGTCTGTTCTGGGTGCGCATATAAATAATTCTTACTCATGGCTAAATCTTCATGCAAATATGTTAATACTTTTAACCAGAAGTTAGGTACTGCATCTGGGCCTGGGTTTTCAAATTAGAGGTTTTTCTTAACTTTGTTTCAATCTCTCTGGCTGTTACTTCATACCATTTTATATCCTGTACCTTTAAACTTCTTATTTTTTCTTTTTCTTCTTCTATCCATTTAGCAGCTTTGTTATGTTCCACAGAATCTTCATAAATACGTCTCCAAAATATATCTGTTTCTTCTTTGTTGGTGGTCTTCAATTCCTTTTGCCTTGTTTCCCAATTCTCTATAAAACTTTTTTGGGTCATCAGTAAACTGCTTATTTTATACTTTTCCTTTATATTTATCTGCATAGCTTCTAAGTTTTTCCTCCTGTGCTGAGATTTTTAGTTTGTATGCAATAGTGCATGATATAGCCTGATCTGTTCTAATGCTACATACTGCTTTTATCACGTCAATCTTTCTAATTAGTTTTGTTGATCTTTTACCTCTTCTATACTCTTCTAACAATGACACTTCTTGTCTTAATTGCTTTATAGTTTTCTCTGTTCAATACTTCCATGATGGTATTTGATTTCTCCCCTTCCTTTTCCTCAATACATTGTGTTCTTGTGGTGGAATGCTATCAGTTATTAATTTAGCTATACAGTAATATATCCTATTTACTTCTGCTATGTTTAATGGATCCCTACAGACAGTTCTAATTAGTGTCCATTTGCTTTATCAAACTTCTGACTTTTTGTGTTTTATTGACTTTCGGCCATTTATTTCTTTCATTGATCTCAATATGTCCATATATCTCTATTAAATCAAGCAACTTTTCTCTTAGCTCATTTTCTTCTAAACTGATTGCACATTTTTTGTTTTCCATTTCCTGCAGGCATTCTATAGAAAGTTCTATAGCATCTTTCTTTGGCACATTCTCTTCAGTTTAATCCTGTGCCATCTGTTGCTTTGTCAAATGGGAACTCACTGGCCTATCACTCCTCAACACTGACTGCATCAGTTTCCACAATTCCCTGATCCTTTCCTTGCTGTCCAGCTTCAAGTGAACGTTTATACTGGTTTCCTGTGGAAAGCTCTAAAATATCTTTATATGGCACCTGACCAATTGCTTCTTGTTTCACTAGTTCCCCATAATTTGGATGTTGTCCATTGCTTTATCCTGTTGTTGTGCTTTCTGAATTAATTTTTCTACACTGAATCCTTCACTTCACAGGTACTCCATAACCTCAGTTTCTATTTCTTTAACTTCTCCATTACTAATCTCCTTTTCTACTTTTCCTCTTTGTCCTCTTATTTTTTGTGTTGTAAAGTTGTCCAAGTCCGGATTCCTTTGCCTGTATTTCTCTTCAAATATTTTTGGTGCTGCTCTTTTTGTATTAATTAGATTTGCTTTCTCCTTTGCATATAAATTACACCATATTAAAAATCTTTTTCTTTCCCATGTTCATATTTCTTCAGATGTCTCCTGATTTTCATGTTTCTCCTTATTTTGGGGACTTGTTCTATCATGCTGTGACGTAACCTATGTTAGACTTTCTACACCAAATCCTTCATTTCACAGGCACTCCATAACTTCAACTTCTGTTTTTTAACTTCTACTTTACTAATCTTCTTTTCTAATTTCTATCTTTGTGATATTATTTTTTTATTGTGAAATTTTCCATATCTGGATACCATTGCCTGTATTTTTCTTTGAATATCTTTGGGGTGCCTTCTTTATATTGATTAATTTTGCTTTTGCCTTTGCATAAATATTGCACCATATCAGATCTCTCTTTAGTTTCCCATGTCGATATTTCTTTTTTATACTTTTCAAAAATCTCTAGGTTTTGTTGTTTACATTTTCGCGCTTCCTCAGATGCTTCTTCTTCAAACAGGTCAAAGTTTCCTGGTATATATACTCTTTTTTTACAAATCTGTTGTATTAATGAACACACATTTTTATTTGAAGCTTCAGATAAATTTTCTTGTGGAAGTATTTTTATTTCCTCTAATTTCTCTCTTAATCTTTTTGTATATCCTGTGACTGGAAATTCTGAGCTTTTTGCATAATACTAACAATACATAATTTCTTTCTGATCCTCAGTAGTCCACTCTATTGTCTTTATGGCTCTTCTTTGGCCTATCAGTTTTTTTTCTTGCACTGTGTGGCTGCAGATTGGTTAGGAAAGGATACTATTTTTCATTACCTACATGATTTTTGTTTGTGGGATGGAAGATTTCATGAAAATGTCAGGGGGCAGTAGATGCCTTTACTCAAGTATGCATAGAACTAGGGGTACCCTTGATGGTAGATAAAGTGGAAGGGAACACCAAATACACTGTTATTCTTAGGAATAGAAATTGACAGTGCACAATGGCTGTTTGGGCTCCCAAGGAACAGTGTTGAAAAACTGTGCATAGGACAGAATCAAGTGTTGTAATAATGGAAAAAGACACTTAAGCAACTACAAGAACTAACATAATTGATTAATTCTGCATGCAGGGTATTTCCAGTAGTTTAATGCTGAAAGTGGTAGTCTAAGCATAGCATATACCATGTATGGATAACTCATTGACAAACTCCTTTTCATGTTTACGGTGGGCCCAGTTCAGAATGCTGGCATTGGATATGAAGCCAGTGCCAGGTCAAGTTCCAGACCAATTGTGGCCGTATTGGCAAATGAATAGTGGGTAATGATTAACTCCCTCAGTGAAATAGCAAGGGAAATGTATAACAAGGCATAGAGTGATTTCTGCAAGTAGGTTAGCTTGAGACTGGAAGCTGCATGGCCTACTCTGGGGTGCCATTTAGGGCTTATCTGTTGATATCGAGGGACAAATGATGCAGTCCTGGGATGGAAAGAAGATCATTGTCAGCTCTGAAATGGTTTCATCAGGCCATGATGTGAGGGGGATTTAGCAAATTCATGTCAAATGAAAGTTATGCTTATAGGATGTAGGAGGCATAGGAGCCAAGGTAAGAGGTAATCCACAGAGCTAACAGTGCTTCAGAGATTATAGGTTATAATCCCAAAAATGCGCACTACTCCTTCTTCCAAAGTGACACTGTTCAAAACTGTTTTCTTATTGTCTTTTATGGTGTCTTTATATGATAAGAGA
Organism: Protopterus annectens; assembly: GCF_019279795.1. Lineage (NCBI taxonomy): Eukaryota > Metazoa > Chordata > Ceratodontiformes > Protopteridae > Protopterus > Protopterus annectens. The sequence goes on along the minus strand of NC_056729.1, from coordinate 230,634,961 downwards.
TTGTATAACTGAAAAAAGGAGGGGCACCTGTGGGTTCTAATCTTGGCACATGTTCTTGCATCTGAGAAAGAAACTTGCTTTTATGCAGCCAGATCCAAAAGAGATCAGGAATGGAAAAGTCAGTGGGTGAGAGTTCTTACCAGCAGGCTCAGAATGGGATTAGGCTGCAGTGATGAGGGGTATCAAACCCAGTGTGACACACAAGCAGAAGCTTTCTTTTGCTACTAATAAAGGAACCATCTTATACAGTATCAAGTGAGATCTGTTCTGCCTGTTGCAGTACAGTAGAGCATTTTGGATACAGTCAGATACATGCCTCATTTATTCTGCATGGGGTCAGCATCCATATACCCACAGAATAGAGGCATCACAGGCAGATATAAAGATGTTGCACAAGTTTAAATCCAATACATATAAAAGTTATGTCAGATCTGGAAAGATCTAACTTGTGTTTCAATTTATGCATTAGTGTAGCAAAATCTCATCTGGCTGCTGGGACATTCATTCATCAAGATGCTGCAGCATTGGCTTCAGAATATGATGAAAGCTCCACTTCAAAGTCAGAGTCAGGATTAAGGTTCATCGGTCTGGGATAGCTGTCATTAAAAGGAGTCAGTTTAGATTATTACTGCAGCAAACAGCCCAGATGGGCAGAGATCCTTTAGCAGTAGTGCCACATTTGGAAGGAATGGAATATGCTGAATGCCATTTCATGAATTAATAAGATTAACTGAACAAGAGGTTAATACTGTGCATGAATGCTGGCTGAAAATTACTATCTGCTGGTGGCATATGATACAACAAAGAAGGTGGAGGGGGCCAATATCCATTTCAGCAGTAAAAAGGATGAGGCACGGAATTAACAACACCAAGGACAAACTAGGGGTGGGTTTGAGGAGAATGTATATAGCTCCCTCAGGCATTGGAGTCAGGTGGCCAGACACATATGATAAGAAAAGGGTACATTTGTTGAAGGAAGGGTTGTGAGTTTTTCCTCTGTGGAGCTACAAGTAGAGCCAGACAGGCTGGGGTTGGATAACAGCTCGTGGAAGATGTGCTTGAAAAAGCAGAAGACTGGAAAGGTAAGGAAGCCAAGGGAAGCAGGTAGGTCACAGGACTTTCCAGCAGGTCATTCTACAGACTAGGTGGTGCCAAAGGAAGGTTGCCAGGGGACTACCCAGCCTGGTGATTTTTTCTGGCAGACTGTAAGGCAACACAAAGGTACTAAGTGAAACTGATATGCTAAGGGTAATAAGACGTTGGAGGGCTGGACATCATCAGTATTGCCTGCTGATCTATAGTCTTTAAGTTATAAAATGGTTTCCTGAAATCCCTGCCTTCCACACATCTCCAAATAAGTGGCTTCAATCACTTAGGGCTAATTTAGCAATAAACATTTGACTGCAGCCATTTTATGCACTTTTAGGTGTCCATGCTTTATTATATCAATATTGATGTCAATCTGATGTATGTACATAAATGTTATTGTTCTGGTTATATTGTGAAATTCAAAGTAAATACAGACATGCAGACCATGAATGAACAGTGACATGGAAAATGGTATTGCAAGGTGTAACGTGATGTCTGTAGCTTGAAGCAACAGGCAATCAAATGCTATTCAAATATTGGTTAACTAAAGGTTATGTAATGCTGCTTAGAGAGTAGTTAAGGATGAGAGAGAGCTGTTCCAGTTTTGGAGAACAACAGCTCACTAGGCAGTCACAGTATGCCGCCATTTGTCCAGGGTAGTAGCAACTTGGACTACAGGTGTCAAAGGAGAGGGGGCTACAGCAAGAGGGTCAAGAAGGGGAAGGCTTGCTGGACAGAAATAGTAAAAGGACAGAGCCAAAGGGTACTGGACTTTTCAATACTTAACTCGGGTGGCTGTTCCTTACCAATCCACCCTGTCATAAAAGCAAGTGAAGGTGGAGGAGATACTACAGGGACAGAGAAGTTTTAGGTAGGATAGCCATCCCAAATGGGTGATAATATTTGGGGTTGAGAAGGAATTTCCTGTTTTTCCTAATGGATTTTTCAGATTTTTTGGCCTTCTCTATTGGGTGAGTTAGAGTAGACTAGGCTGTCACAGTCATCCATCTGAAGACAGGAAAACTAAGGGACACAAAATGTATGTGGGGAGGGTCAAAGAAATTTCTATCTGGGTATCCCACAGATCATGTGGCCAAAAAGGAAGGTTGCCAAGGGTCTACCCCCTGTTTTTTTATTGGAAGATTGTAAGGCAGCCCAAAGGTACTGAGTAAAATTGATATGCCATGGGTTATAAGAAGCTGAAGAGCTGGATACTGACAGTGCTAACTGCTGCTTTACAGGGTTTAGATGAACATGTATGCAGTTATTTAATGGCCTCCCTGAAAGCCCTACTTTGTGCATATCCCCAAATAACTGGCTTCAATCAGTCAGGGCTAATTTTACTTTGTGCATATCTCCAAATAATTGGCTTCAATCAGTCAGGGCTAATTTGGCAGTAAGCATAGTTCTGACTATTCAATCAATTTTTAAAATGGTCATGTTTTATTGTATGCCAATACTGATGTCGATTACATGGTATGTAGATAAATGCTGTCATACTCATTATGTTGTGGAATTCAAAATAATGTTGATACAGGCAATGAATAAACAGTGAAATACAATGCAGTTTTACAAGGTGCTGTATGATGACTGCAACTAGCAGAAATAGGTAATAGAATGCTGTTGAAATGTTGGTTGATTGGAGGTTATGTGGTGCCATTTATAGAGTAATTCGGGATTGGAGAGAGTTGCACCAGTCTTGGATAAAAACAATTACAATCTTTAATGCCTAAATGTCTGATGCCTGTTTGATGAATGCTCAATAACTTTTACTCATTCGCTGCCTCACAAGCATAATGAAAGAAAAATATACTTTTAATTGTGGTATGAGCGTCTCTAAAATGCACCACACCTGTGGTATACAAACAATTTTAAATAATTCCAGCCTTTCCTCTAATGTGACAGATTAGATAAGTAGTTTGTTGTTGTGTTGTTTAGCCATTTACTTGAATCCAGCTCTTCATGATCTTTCCATGCCTGTCAGTCAACAACAACTTTAAGTTTTTCTTTAAGGTATGTTTTTCATGTTTAAATTATTGAGCCACAAAGGTAACATCTACATGGAATATAAACTTCTATTTAAAAAGCTCATTTTACTTATGCTCACATGTCCTGAAAAGAAAAGCCTTATCTGCTTCTGTGTCTCCTAGGGAATGTCATTCTCTGTAGGTGTTTACAAGCCTCAGAGAATATGTACTGTGGCACAAATGGATGAAGAGAGGAGAAAACAGGTGATGTCTGTCATAAATGCACCAATCACAAACAAGGGACTGCAGAGAAATCCATTTAGTGAACATGTTTACTAATAGGCAACAATAACACTAACAATAACGAAAGCTGAAAAGTGAATAAAACTGAGAAACTCTACAGTGTTAGCTGTAATAAAATCTAGGTACAAAGCTGTCTACAGCAGTAACTATGTAGATAGAACAAAACCGTAGTTGAAATGGCAGCTTAAGCGGGGGAAGTTAGAAATCTGGGTATGGAGGTGAATGAAAATGGTAATAATGTATATGTGTTAATACAAGATCAGGTAAAAACAAACAAAAGAAAATCCAATACATGCACTTTGGGATGGTAAAAGTTGTAGGCATCACCAAATCCAATATTATAATAAATTGAGACCATCTATGTAGACAAGGAAGTCCTCTCTTAACTCTTATTATTTGGTATAAAAATAACTGAAATCAACTGAGAAATGAAAGACAAAGCATTAACAAGTCACAAATTCATTTTATAGTTAGATATAAGTAGACAACTGAATGTTAACAGCTGTTCCAGTAATTATGGGTATGGGTGAAGTGTACCGCACGTTTTCCTTTAACTATGACAAAAAAGCAGTACATTACTGCTACTGGTAGAAGACAAAAAGTGTACTACGATGTATACAAAATGTAAGGAATTAGCTGGGAAATCTATCTGCCCACTCTGTTAATGTATCCAGTAAAGCTATGTTGCAGGAGTGTTCTGCATGCTTTAAATCATGGTGCACCTCCAAATAGTCCAGAATTTATGATAAAATAAAGCTTACCGATGTGCATTCAATGAACCTGAAATCTGTAAATAGCTACAGTGAGACAGTGCATGACTTAACCAACACTTAAACATTAGAAAGGCCTGCACACTAAAGTCAGATTGCAAACGAGAGTAGAACATCCCTTTGCTGCAGTTATATCCAGTAATGCCCATTTGACTTGCTTAACTGTTGTTTGCATCTGTAAGTTCTCTTTTTGGGACGCAGGCACAATTTCTCATTTCAAAACCAAGCTAATTACCAACCAAACAGCAGTATAAGTGATATATATTTCTTTTACTACTTTATTCCACCTTTGCAATCATATCTCCTGCCACCATTATCCTCACTACTAAAATTATGCACTAGTGCTTCTCTACTGACAGAACTATGTCTGAATTTGCAATCTTGCATGTGTGCACCCACATGCACAGGCTGATGACACAATAAAACGCAAGTGTAAACAAGTCATGATTTAAAGTCCACTTGAAATTTCATGGCACGCTATATTTATAATAACACATTTGGTATTTTCTAGGAAATACATCGACACCTGAGAGGTGCAGTAATTAATGTGCATGCTTCCAGGTTGGCATTACTGATAAAAACAGTAAATGATGCACTCACTTGCACTGTTTTATAGGCTGACAGACACTAGAGTGAATCAATCAGCTGTCTGCATTCCACCTTATTAAGGTACTGGATCGACTAACTTGTGTGTGTGTGTGTGTCTGTGTGAGTGTATATGTGCACATAAATATATAAAATATGATAGCGTGTGCGTGTGTCTGTGTGTGTGTGTGTGTGTGTGTGTGTGTGTGTGTGTGTGTGTGTGTGTGTGTGTGTGTGTGTGTGCACCCTCCTTGACTTCTCATAAGTAGTAGACTCCCGATTGGTCCTTCCTGATCAAGTGAAAAATCAGTTCCCTTCCCTAATCTGATCAGTAAAAAAACAGTTCCCTATACTAATCTGGTATGTCCAAGGGTCAGTTTCAAGGTTACTCTCCAGTCCAGCTGGTGAATCTGGGAATTTTGAGGCAATGTTACAATTGCCTTATGTACACAAATAACCCTCTCCTCCTTCCAACAAACTCTAATACTTGTGAGAGATGCAGTTACACAGCCAAACCGGAGGCAGAACTCTCTCAACCCAAGACTGGCACAGTCAGTCAGGAGGAAAAGGTAACCACCCACACCACAAATCCAGTCTCACACAGACCTATTGCATTTGCATACCCAACATATAAACACACAAAAACATACTCGGAGGCTCTAAATAAAAATCTGCCTAAACAGCAAAGACCTCCTAAGCAGATATCCAAGCAACAGCCACCCCTCAACAATACCCACAAATCACATATGTCACAAAATCAGTGTGCCTCACAGTCACAGCCCTTAAGGCCAAACAACACACCAAATACACTAGTTATAGGGGACTCTATTGTCCAGCACACTGACGTCCCGCTCATCAGACTGAACAAGGAGAAGGTCACTGTAAGCTGCTTGTCGGGTGCCAGGATCCGCCACATAATGCAAGCACTCAGGTCACTCCAAAGCAAGTACAAGTATGACTCCGTCATTGTCCATGCTGGTGTGAATGACCTGAGATGTACCTTCCTGGACTACAAGTAAAGAGACATAGAGGAGCTCTCTGACCATGTAGCCCAGGCTGGTATGACCCTGACCTTGAGTAGCATCTTGCCTTCACCAAGAATGATGCCACAGTATAAAGACAAAATGACCAATTTTAACAATTGGCTAAAGTATTGGTGTCATTCAAAGGGGATCCAGAGTCTGTCAGCCTGGGATGACATGCTCGACAAGCCACGTTGTTTCGCTAGGGATGGCTTGCACCTGTCACCCTTAGGCTTTTGTATACTGGCCAAGGCTCTTGCCACCCCCATAGTGCCTTTTTTAGGCAAGGCTCAAAGGACAAACCCACCTCCATAGACAACCCAAAGATAAAAAAACTAAAGGTAATGCTACTCAATGCCAGAAGTCTAAACCTCAAGATGCACGCACTCGAGACTCTCCTCAGTATGGAGAAAATTGATGTCTGTGCAGTAACAGAAACCTGGTTCAAGGCTCCTGAGAGCAACCCAGCACTACCAGGTTATAACTCATACCATGCGTTTCGGCCCCAAAACTCGGGCTGAAGCACAAAAGGAGGGGGGGTATCTATATTCATCAAAGATACCTACACCTCCAGGTTAGTGGCACTGCACGAAGCATCGGAAACCATCCATGTGCAACTAACAGCGGGCAAAACTGCCTTTCAGTTTGTAGCCTGCTACAGAATACTCTCCCTATTACAGGAACCCTACTTGGCATTCCTGAGAACACTGGAGAATATGAAGGTCTCTCCAAACACTATGTTATTGGGTGACTTCAACTACCCAAACACCTTCACCCAACGGTTCCTTGAATTTATAAACTCTAACGCAATGGAACAACTGGTCACCACTCCCACAAGAGGGAACAACATATTAGACCTGGTCATCACCAACATGGGGACTCTATGTTCCACACCAGAGGTAAACCCCTCATTGGTAAGATGCCATAAACAAATTTCCCTGGACATCCATATCCCGTCCCCACCCCCAGTCAAGGAAATCACTGTAAAGAATTTCTCAAAAGCCAACTTTGCACTTCTCAAGACTGAGGTGGAATCCTTCAAAGCCCCTGGGCCAGAGGATAATACAGCCCAATCCGCAGAATCCTTTACAAATGCATTCTATGAGCACCTGCAGGAATGCATGGATTGTGCTATCCCAAATAAAACCAAGACTCACTCCTCCAAAAACAGGAGACTGATCTGGTGGACCCCGGCCATAAATAAGCTATACAACAGAAGGAGGAAGCTACTACATGACAGAACAAAATCCCAAAAAGGGAAGGTATCTCTGATCAGTATTAGCAAGAAACTTCGATCCCTCATAAAATCATCAAAGGCCAGTTTCGAAAGAAAAATTGCCCTAGACACTAAAGATAATCACAAGGCCTTCTTTAGTTATGTCACGAACATGGGCGGAAACTCCCAGATATGCTCTGAATTGTTGCATAATGGTACAAAATATACTGAATCCCAAACAGAAGAGCGAATGCAACCAAGAAGCAACAGCTCACGGCCAAAGTAAACACCAGAACCTGGATACAATGATGTTCGACCAAAATCCTTTATTTACACCTTCGTTGTCCACAGAAAAAACGTACAGCTCACAAATGAACACACCAATGCAGTCAAGCGCTCTCCCAGGCTTTTCAAGACAATTAGAAACTGGGAATACCTTCCATTTTTATATGCTTTTGGCTTCCCAATCATCCTATTATTAATTGTAATTGATTGCAATTACTTGTATAATTAAGCCATGCTTGATGCTTAAAGCTGTATTGACAGATGCTTTTTGTCTTAAAAATAGCTTCAACCACCATGTTACACATACATTTTCATTACTTAACAAAACATTATCATTTACATTATTAAAAGTCCATAAATAACAAATTTAAGTGAAACCTATAAAATTTATAAGTTAAAAGTTTGTTTATCTTGCAAAAGACCAAGTAGTTAAAAACTGTTTAAGCATATTGTGACTATAAGCAAGTCATATTAAAATCCTATCCTTCAAATTTTAAATGGCATTAATAAATAACTGTTAACAAACAACAATTATTAATAACAATAGTAATATTGTTACGGGTAACTTCAATGTAGTAATTATTTAAGCTGCCTCTTAAAGGAATAGAAAGTCAATGATTAAAAAAGTTCTGCTTAAAATATTTATAAAACACTTTCAAATATATCAGCCTATAATGTTTACTTAATAAATGATCTTACTTTAATATAAATTATGTAAATTTGACATAGTGCCAAAACATTTATAGATATTATGAACATCTTTTACCTAGCCCATGCTAAAACTGTCATCCTATATTCATCCTTACTCACAACAAGCAGATATGTTCTTGGGTATAATATTGTAAACAAACAAAAACTATTAGGAACTTTGTCAGTTTTACATAAGGTTATTTCACTATAGTCTTGCTCTTGCAGCTTAAGGGCACTATTGATACTTATGGCATCATTAAGACCTGGTGGCTTCGTGGCATTTAGTTTAATCTGCCATAGCAATTCTTTATATTCTAGAGATGCCTCCCAGTCACCTCCTCTTATGCTGGTACTTACTTGTTCTAACACCAAAATTTTAAGCACATATTAACACAAGTTACAGAGTGCTTAAAAATGCATTGGATTCTTTTTGTTTTTAACTTCATAATTGTGCTCGTATATCCTTCTTTTAGAGTTCTTTCAGTTTTTCCAACATAAAAGCTTAAACAATATTCACAAATTCCCAGGTAGACAACTCCTTTGGAGTTACAATTAAAATGACCCCTTGGACATATGTTAATATTTCTAGATTTTAAATAAATCCCTTTGTTATGTAATATAAAACTACATTGATTGCAAGAATTGCATTCGTAGGTTCCTCTAGTGGACTGGTTTATATTATTGCTGGATATTGCGCTCCTTTCAGAAGTTCTTTCAAGTTACAATCCCTTTTTCTAACGAATTGGGGTTTAATGGAAACACTTTTAAGGTCATCATTAATAAAAAGAATGGGCCAAAACTTATATATGGTGTTCTCAATTTCCACATTGCCCTTGTTGTATGTGTATAAGAAAGAAGGCTTTTTAAATTTATCATTCATGTTTATGCTAACTACTTCTTGGGTTTGTTTGGAACCTAGTAATGGAGGGTAATGTGTGCTTCTTTTCTGAGAGATTTCATTAGCCAACATTACAAAAAGCTCAATTGGATAATCTTTCTCAAGAAATAGCTTTTCAAGTATTCTTTTCGTTGTTGAAGAGACCTTCCATACTACAGATTCTAGATGCTCTTATTAGTTGACCTTTATGATCCCTTCTTTTGAAACAGTGGGTGATTACTCTCAAAATGTAAAAGCATATTTGAGTAAGTGTTTTCTGAAAATACATGATTCAAACTGTTTTGATATGCTATTCTTCCTTAAGGTTACATCTAGATACTGCAGCTCCAAAGGGTTGATTTTGTATGTAAACTTTAAAAAACTGGTAGAGTCATTAATATGTTGTATGAATTTTCAAATTCAGCAATATTGCCATTCCATAAAATACAGATGTCATCCAGGAATCTTTTATAGTGAACAATATTTTTACCCAATTTGTTGAGAAAATAAATTTACTTTCCCAAAAATGTAACACTAAATTTGAGTAGGCCGTGGCACAAGGTGTGCCATTGCAACCCCTTTTGTTGCTTCAATAGTTCTCCATTGAAAATAATAAAGTTATTATTAAGTATAAGTTCCATAAATTCAACTATTAAGTTGATTATGTTGCTGCTGAAACCGATTTTTCAATGAGAATTCTGCTGAACCATTCTATGCCGATGGTATGGGGTATGCTGGGAAATAAGTCCACTATGTCGATGGTAACCATATAGTTTGTCATGTCAAAGAATTCACTCTTTATTCCTTTTAAAAATTCCCATGAGTCCTTGCAGAGGCATTGTATTGATGAAACAAGTTTTTTGGTTGAAATGTCAATAAATTTGCCCAATGGTTCAGTAATGCCTTTTGCACCAGCAACTATTGGCCTAAATTTTAAGGGGTCAAGACCCTTATGGACTTTCGGAATGCCAAATATAATTGGCGTCAGTGGTTTTTGAACATAAAGATAGTTAAATAACTTCTCATTCAGAACTCCTTGCATGAGATGGTCTTCCAACTTGAATTTAATATTTGCATATGCGATTAAGAAGCTAGAAAGAGATTTGCAGGATTATAACAATGGAGCAGCATACATATTTTCAAGAAATGCTGAGAGGGCTTATCCCAGAAAATACAATTATAATAACAATTACAAAAACATGACAAGAGGATTATATAATGAGAGGTATGAGGGGTATGGCGGCCAAAATAAAAACTATACCCCAAAAAGAGAGAGAGCCTTACAAGCCCAATCAAAATCAGGTTCAGGATCAGGGTTTTCATTCGCCCAGGAGGCAAGTATACAAAGAAGCAAATCAGTCAGCCCAGGGGTGGAGCAAATTCAAGAGATAGTTGCTCCAATGCCCTCTTTAATGATAGAAACAATTCAAATGCCAACCTGTACAGTAGCAAAACAAGGGAATTTCTCTATTTACAACTATACTGATGTGAAGGCAGATGTATTGTTTTTTGAATTATTTAAGAAGGATTTCATTATGTACCTGAGAAGCCAATGAACATCTCAAAAACTATTCTGGACCTAAAGCTCTTTACCAGAAACTTAAATTTGAACATTTATTTTAAAGGTGAGCAGAATACCAACAACCTCTTTCAAAGAGCTAGCACATTTAACCCACCCTCCTTCCTGTCCTAAAAGTGTTTGAGGATATGGTGGAAACAGAATTCAGATGCCTTTTAAAGAAAAGGAAGGAGCATAATACTAATAACCTCACAAAGGATTATTTTAACACCATAAAGTACCTTAAGCAAGAAGAAATTAGAGCAATGAAACCAGACAAGGGGGGTGGGGTAGTGCTTATGTACAAACACGAATATGAAGCACATATTTCCAATATTTTGCATGACACAGAAAAATACACAGAGGTCTCTATTAATGAACGTAATATTGCATATGCAAATATTAAATTCAAGTTGGAAGACCATGTCATGCAAGGAGTTCTGAATGAGAAGTTATTTAACTATCTTTATGTTCAAATACCACTGACGCCAATTATATTTGGCATTCCGAAAGTCCATAAGGGTCTTGACTAAAATTTAGGTCAATAGTTGCTGGTGCAAAAGGCATTACTGAACCATTGGGCAAATTTATTGACATTTCAACCAAAAAACTTGTTTCATCAATACAATGCCTCTGCAAGGACTCATGGGAATTTTTAAAAGGAATAAAGAGTGAATTCTTTGACAAACTATATGGTTACCATCGACATAGTGGACTTATTTCCCAGCATACCCCATACCATCGGCATAGAATGGTTCAGCAGAATTCTCATTGAAAAATCGGGTTTCAGCAGCAACATAATCAACTTAATAGTTGAATTTATGGAACTTATACTTAATAATAACTTTATTATTTTCAATGGAGAACTATTCAAGCAACAAAAAGGGGTTGCAATGGGCACACCTGTGCCCTGACCTACTCAAATTTAGTGTTACATTTTGGGAAAGTAAATTTATTTTTCAACAAATTGGGTAAAAAATATTGTTCACTATAAAAGATTCCTGGATGACATCTGTATTTTATGGAATGGCAATATTGCTGAATTTGAAAAATTCATACAACATATTAATGACTCTACCAGTTTTAAAGTTTACATACAAAATCAACCCTTTGGAGCTGCAGTATCTAGATGTAACCTTAAGGAAGAATAGCATATCAAAACAGTTTGAATCATGTATTTTCAGAAAAACACTTACTCAAATATGCTTTTACATTTTGAGAGTAATCACCCACTGTTTCAAAGGGGATCATAAAAGGTCAACTAATAAGAGCATCTAGAATCTGTAGTAAAGGTCTCTTCAACAACGAAAAGAATACTTGAAAAAGCTATTTCTTGAGAAAGATTATCCAATTGAGCTTTTGTAATGTTGGCTAATGAAATCTCTCAGAAAAGAAGCACATTACCCTCCATTACTAGGTTCCAAACAAACCCAAGAAGTAGTTAGCATAAACATGAATGATAAATTTAAAAGCCTTCTTTCTTATACACATACAACAAGGCAATGTGAAATTGAGAACACCATATATAAGTTTTGGCCCATTCTTTTATTAATGATGACCTTAAAAAGTGTTTCCATTAAACCCCAATTGTTAGAAAAGGGATTGTAACTTGAAAGAACTTCTGGAAAGGAGCGCAATAACCAGCAATAATATAAACCAGCCCACTAGAGGAACCTACAAATGCAATTCTTGCAATCAATGTAGTTTTATATTACATAACAAAGGGATTTATTTAAAATCTAGAAATATTAACATATGTCCAAGGGGTCATTTTAATTGTAACTCCAAAGGAGTTGTCTACCTGAATTTGTGAATATTGTTTAAGCTTTTATGTTGGAAAAACTGAAAGAACTCTAAAAAGAAGGATATACGAGCACAATTATGAGTTAAAAAAAAAGAATCAATGCATTTTTAAGCACTCTGTAACTTGTGTTAATATGTGCTTAAAATTTTGTGTTAGAACAAGTAAGTACCAGCATAAGAGGAGGTGACTGGGAGGCATCTCTAGAATATAAAGAATTGCTATGGCAGATTAAACTAAATGCCACAAAGCCACCAGGTCTTAATGATGCCATAAGTATCAATAGTGCCCTTAAGCTGCGAAGAGCAAGACTATAGTGAAATAACCTTATGTAAAACTGACAAAGTTCCTTAATAGTTTTTTGTTTGTTTAAGCAATATTATACCCAAGAACATATCTGCTTGTTGTGAGTAAGGATGAATATAGGATGACAGTTTTAGCATGGGCTAGGTAAAAAGATGTTCATAATATCTATAAATGTTTTGGCACTAAGTCAAATTTACATAATTTATATTAAAGTAAGATCATTTATTAAGTAAACATTATAGGCTGATATATTTGAAAGTGTTTTATAAATATTTTTAAGCAGAACTTTTAATCATTGACTTTCTATTCCTTTAAGAGGCAGCTTAAATAATTACTACATTGAAGTTACCGTAACAATATTACTATTGTTATTAATAATTGTTGTTTGTTAACAGTTATTTATTAATGCCATTTAAAAATTTGAAGGATAGGATTTTAATATGACTTGCTTATAGTCACAATATGCTTAAACAGTTTTAACTACTTGGTCTTTTGCAAGATAAACAAACTTTTAACTTATAAATTTTATAGGTTTCATAAATTTGTTATTTATGGACTTTTAATAATGTAAATGATAATGTTTTGTTAAGTAATGAAAATGTATGTGTAACATGGTGGTTGAAGCTATTTTTAAGACAAAAAGCATCTGTCAATACAGCTTTAAGCATCAAGCATGGCTTAATTAAGTACAAGTAATTGCAATCAATTACAATTAATAATAGGATGATTGGGAAGCCAAAAGCATATAAAAATGGAAGGTATTCCCAGTTTCTAATTGTCTTGAAAAAGCCTGGGAGAGCCCGGGCGAAAGCGCTTGACTGCATTGGTGTGTTCATTTGTGAGCTGTACATTTTTTCTGTGGACAACGAAGGTATAAATAAAGGATTTTGGTCGAACATCATTGTATCCAGGTTCTGGTGTTTACTTTGGCCGTGAGCTGTTGCTACAAAATATACTGAACCTACAGACATAGCCAACATCCTGGCAGACAGATTCAGCGCAAACTTCTCCCCCCTTCCCCCCCAAAGGAGCAAACACCTATCCCAACTGAATGTAACCTCCCTGACATCACAGATGCACAGGTGAAACCTGCCCTCTCCAAAGCAAAAAACACAGTATCTATGGGACCGGACGGTGTCCCAGGCTGTGTCTTACATGAGCTCCAAGAAGAACTGAACCCTCACATTAAGTCACTGTTCAAACTTAGCCTTACTACAGGATATGTACCCAAAGATTGGCGTACAGCTACAGTGGTCCCACTCCACAAAGGTGGTGCCACAACGGACCCCAGAAACTATCGCCTCATAAGCCTGACTAGTCTGGTCTGTAAAGCTATGGAGCTTATTATCATGGAACTCATAAACAAAGACATTGGGAGCCTCCAGACACTAGACCCTACCCAATTCGGCTTTGTTAAGGGCAGATCTTGCCTCTTAAACCTAGTTGATTTCTTTGAAACAGTTACCAAAGCCATAGATGAGGGCAAGGTAGTCCACACAGCCTACCTGGACCTCGCAAAAGCCTTCGACACAATACCCCAATCTGGCATCATAAATAAGCTTACCAGCTTAAATATCAACCCCTATATCACAAGATGGGTTGCAAACTGGCTCAGAGATAGAACCCACATGGTCAGAATCGCAGGTGCCATGTCCGAATCCAAACCAGTTACAAGTGGCATCCCACAGGGCTCAGTTCTGGGACCTCTCTTGTTCGGTATATACTTCTCTGAGGTTCAGGCTAACACGGGGGGATTATGGCTGACAAAGTCCACAGATGACTGCAAACTGGGGGCCATAATCAAATCTCCAGCTGACACAAGCATCCTCCAGAAGGGTCTCACAGAGACGGATGCTTGGTGCCAGAGCCACGGCCTCAAGCTAAATGCTAAAAAGTGCATAGTCATCCCCTTTGTCGAAAACAAGGTGCCACAAATTACCACATAGGTGGTAATCCATTAAATATGGAAGAAGTAATTAGAGATTTGGGGACCAACGTAGATAGTAATCTCTCCTTTGATAATCACGTTGCCAAAGTGGTTAGAAAGACCTTCTATATAGCCCATCTTATCACGAAAGGGTTCGCATCTAGATCAAGAGAGGTCATTGTGCCCCTCTACTCATCACTCATCAGGCCCATAATTAAATACACTGCCCCTTTTGGGATGTACCTTACCCGACACCTGCAGCAACTGGAGAGACCCCAAAAGTACCTCACCAAGAGGATCATGGGCTACAAACAGATATCCTATGCAGCTCAACTAAAGAAACTCCAGCTCTACTCAGTTGCTTACCGCCTACTCAGAGGCGATCTATGCCTGATGTACAAAGCCATGTCAAACTAAGAATTAATGGACATGCTCCACCTCAAAAAATCCAAGTCCCTTAGAGCTACACGCTCCAGGGACCTAAACCTCAGCACAAAAATAAGTAGAACATGCTGGAGGGACAGATTCATTTCCCAGAGGCTCCCCTCACTCTGGAATAGAATCCCAATTCATGTTAGACATAGCCCCTCGCTGACCCTCTTCAAGTGAAATTTGGACGCATGGATGGGAAATCGCAAATTCACCCCTGGGATCTCTCCTGTGTCCCTGCTAGACAGAGGCACAGTAAACTAATCTTAAAAGGGTACCTTCTGTGACCTACTTTACAGAGGCACAGTAGGCTAATCTAATAGGGAGGCGGAAGCCAAATACACTCTGGCTAGGCTTATAAATGCCCTAGGGCAGATAGCCTAGTATCTACCTATGAACCTATGAACCTATGTGTGTGTGTTTGTGTCTGTTCGATCACCCTTCAAGAGTTGGTGGTCTTGATCAGTTGTCAGCATCCTATTTCTATCTACATACATACATATATATATATATATATATATATATATATATATATATATATATATATATATTATTCTTCTCCATATATATATATATATATATATATATATATAGATATATATATATATATATAGATATATATATATAGATAGATAGATAAATATAGATATATAAGGCATGTATGACCCAGCTGTGTTAGAAATGCTACATCTAAAGAAATCCCAATCCCTCCGCACCACACATTCCAGAGACCTCAGCCTCATTACCACAATAAACAGAATGTCCTGAAGGGACAGGTACATAACCCAGAGAATGCCCATGCTATGGAATAGACTTCCCATACATGTGAAACAGAGGACCTCACTGGCTTTCTTCAAGAGAAATCTTGATGAGTGGATGGGAAATAGAAAATTCACCCCGGGGATCACTCCAGTGGGCTCTACCTGACAGAGGTAATGGGAACTATGGTCGGGTGGCACAATGCCAGGGTAATCCTATGGGCTAGGCTTCTAAAGATTCCAGGGCCATTAGCCTAGTACACTCCTATGAACCTATGAACCTATATATATATATATATATATATAGATATATGATATATGTATGTATATAGAAAATAGTTATAAATATATATATAAAATAGTTTAGACAGACATATATGTATATCTACTTATGCTGTATGGCGAGGTCAGAAAAAGATGGAAACATATCATGTTGACAGCTATCTGAATCTGGCTTTAGCTCCCGGAATGTACCCATAAAGACAGGCATTCTGAAGCCACATTCTTGAAACACTGATATGTCTTCAAGGGCTCATTTGCATTTATCACGAGTCTCCACTTTAGGAGGATTAATGTATTACACAGTGAAGACTCTACATTTATTGAACAAACTCTATTCAAACGAAATTTGCATGACTGATTATCAAACCATAAATTCACTCCATCTAAGTACCTATCAAGTAATATCCTGACATAGCCGTATTCTGCACTCTGGGTTATTTATACATAAAATATGCAGACAAAAACTAAAAAAACTACCAAGGATACACGCATACACACACACACACACACACACACACACACACACACACACACACACTATATATATATATATATATATATATATATATATATATATATATATATATATATGTGTGTGTGTGTGTGTGTGTGTGTGTGTGTATGTATATAGAAAATAGTTATAAATATATATAAAATAGACAGTTTAGATAGACATATATGTCTATCTACTTATGCTGTATGGTGAGGTCAGAAAAAGATGGAAACATATCATGCTGACAGCTATCTGGATTTGGCTTTATCTCCCTGAATCTACCCATTAAGACAGGCACTCTGAAGCCACACATTTGAACACTGGTATGTCTTTAAGGGCTCATTTGCATTTATCAAGAGTCTCCACTTTAGGAGGATTAATTTATTACACAGTGAAGACTCTACATTTATTGAACAAACTCTATACAAATGAAATTTGCATGACTGATTATCAAACCATAAATTCACTTCATCTAAGCACCTATCAAGTAATATCCCGACATAGCCGTATTCTGCAATCTTGGTTATTTATACATAAAGTATACAGACAGAAAAAGCTAAAAAAACTACCAAGGATATGTAAGGCTAGGGTTCCAATACACACACACACACACACACACACCCACACACACACACACACACACACACACACACACACACACACACATACACACACAATATATATATATATATATATATATATATATATATATATATATATATATATATATATATATATATATATATATATATATTTATTTTATTTTATTTTATTTTATTTTACATTTGTTAACCGGGGGTGTCTGACTGAGCCGAAAAGGCCCTTTTTCAGCAGAGTCCCGGGGAGAAAAGCTCCACAAAGAAAAATTACAGACACATTTAGTTATTTAGACATAATCAGTATACACACAAATTACAAGAGACATGTTTTTACAGTGGTATGCGGCACAAACAGTTACAGTGGAGAGAACAATCAAAAAAATATTAATTTTAAAAATAAAGGTAAGTAATAGATTTGTGGTGTACAGCTGAACTTTGGAATGTAGGTAGAATACATACATAGTACACAGGTACAGTACATACATTGTAGATTAGCCAGTGTTTGTGAGTAAGATTGAAAAACTATTATCAATTGCTCTAGATTAAGTATGTATATATTATCCACTTTCACTAGCCTGGGGAGCAATCATGGCACTGCCAACTTTGCTTGAGATGTTGCCTGATGAGGTCTTTAAAGGAGGCTTTGGATGATGTGTTTTGAATGCTAGTAGGGACAGAGTTCCATTTTTTAGCCACCGAACTACTATATAGTGCATCTCCAAAGCTATTGTAGCTGTTGGTGACTTCTAGTAGTAGTTTGCTTGATGATCTAAGAGGCCTTTTGGCTGAGTGATGTTGTACTAGGTTTTTGAGGGCAGGACACTTATTGGGGAGGTAATAGATAGAATGACAGAGGCAGAGCTGATTGTAGGTTAGGAGGTTGGGCAGTTCAAGCCAGTGGAGCTGTCTCAAAGCAGTACAGTGATGAGTTCTATATGAGCAATTTGCAGCAAAGCGGGAAATTCTGTTATAGTAAGCTTCCATTTTGCTTAGTTCAGTTTTGTTGAGATTAGTCAGAATGGGAGATGCATAGAGTAGGGTGGATAGAAGTTGGGAGCGAGCAATGGCTGATCTTGTGTTGTTGGTAAGAAATGGTTTGATACGGTAGAGTGACCCCAGTTTGGCATGTACTTTTTTAATAGTTAAGTTCAGATGACTATCAAATTTTAGGTGGGAGTCTATGGTTATTCCCAATAGTTTAGCCTGTGCCACTGGAGCAATTGGAGTAGCATTTGTGGAGTAGATAGTGAATTGACTGTTAGTATTTTTGTTAGAACTGGTTATAATCATAAGCTGAGTTTTCTTTGGATTGAGGATAAGTTGGGCTTTGGTAAGGTAGTTTTCAACATCAGAGAATGCTAGTTGAGTTGTTTGCAGGAGGGTGGGAATGTTTTGTGCAGCACAGATTAAGGTAGTGTCATCTGCATACTGAATTATAGATGCATGCTGTGTGGAGGTGTGGAGGTCATTTGTGAAGACTGTGAATAGTAGTGGTCCTAAGATAGAACCCTGTGGGACTCCTATAGTTATGGGCAGCTGAGGAGAGAGAATTTTCCCATTTCACAGCTTGGTACCTGTCAGTTAAGTAGCTTTGGAACCAGGTAAGAGTGGAATTAGATAGATGATATTGGTTTAGTTTGTTTAACAGGATTTGGTGTGAGACTGTGTCAAATGCTTTTGACATATCCAAAAAAAAAGTTGACACTTGCAGACCTTCATTTTTGAGACAGTTTACTGTGTCTGTGAAGCAGAGGAGAGCTGTAGTGGTACTATGGGCAGGTCTGAAACCATGCTGAGTAGGTGACAGGATGTTGCAGTCTAGGAGATAGTTTAGCATCTGGGCATGGATGCATTTTTCTAGGATTTTGGCCAGGGCGGAGAGTAAAGCAATGGGTCTGTAGTTATTAAGTTCAGTGGAGGTCCCGCCTTTATGTATGGGTGTAATATAGGATATTTTCCAGAGTTTAGGCACATAGTTTTCAACAATTGATCTGTTTATGAGAGTGGAGACTAGGATAGCAATAGCATCTGCTGTGAATTTCAAGAAATAGCTGGGGAGTAGGTCGGCTGCTGCTGATGAGGTTTTTAGTTTGGAGAGCATGCTTTTGATTGAAGTGGTGGAAACTGTTTTGAAGGTAAAGCTTGTATTAGTGTTATTTGTGTTGGGGGGGTAGTGAGGAAGGAACTGTCCTGTGATACTAAGGATATAATTGAGTTCACAAAGTGGGAGTTGAATTGTGTTTCGATGGGAACATTAGTGTCAGGGGTGGTTGGCTTGGGGGTAGCCTTTTGGGTGGATTTTAGTAGCTGGTTTACATTTTTCCAAACTTTTTGCGGGTTGTGTTGGTATTTAGTTTGTAATGTTGTGTAGTAGGATTTTTTGTCCAGCCTAATGCATTTTTTTGCATGGTTGCGCAGTTCTTGGTACTTAATTAGGCTTTGGGTTTCTTAGTTTTCTTGATAGTAATGCCAGGCAGTGTCTCTGGACTTGAGGATTTGTTTGGTTTCTTTACTGAGCCAGGGGTTTGTAGAGGTTCTAACCTTGATTTTGCACAATGGAGCGACAGTGTCTAGGTGTTGTAGAAATGTTTTGTTGAAATATGCTACAGCCTGGTCAAGTGGGAGGGTTTTTAGGGGGGTCCAGTCACAGTTACACAGTAAAGTGTTGAGGACCTCAGGAGATAATTTTTTTTGTGTTTCTAGTGGATATATAGTTAGTGGTTTTGCATATGCTTGTTCTACTACGTATAAAGTATATTATGTTGTGGTCACTTAAGGTGTCTGGGAGACTGCCTGTGTGAGGGTACAATGTGGGGTTGCTAGTTAGGACCCAGTCAAGGATGGATTCCCTTTTAGATTTTTTTATCACACCTAGTTGGAATTTGGACTAGCTGCTGGTAGCCATGGAGATTTATTAGATTACTTGGTGGTTCTGATATACAGGTGAACCAATCTTGGTTGAAGTCCCCCAGAATAAGGGTTTCTTGTGAGTATGTGGAAGAACACCAGGATAAGAAGTCTTCAAGGCTAGCAGGTGTATTACCAGGTGGAATATAGATCACAATTGTGGTGATGACCTTTTTAGGGTGAAGTTGAAGTTGTAAGATAAGTATGTCCCAATTATTGGGGGAGGGGTAGGAGTTTGGTAATTGATGGACAGTTAAGTTGGACTTGTAGAGTAAGGCAGTTCCACCCCCTTTACGAAGTGGTTTGTCTTGCCTAATGATATTGTAGCCGGTAGGGAGAACTTCTGAGTTAGCTATGTTTTTATTTAGCCAGTTTTCTGTTAAAGCAACTATGTCTGGGGAGTAGTGTGCTATTGTGGCCTGGAGTTCAGGTATTTTATTTTTGATACTTCTAATATTAATATTTAGCATTAAAAGATGGTTGGTTTTGCTGCTGTTGTTGATTTGCCCAGGGATGAAGAAAGTGGGGGTGTTATGTTCTGACATTTGTGTTGGAGCAGTTTGTGTTGGACAGGATGGATTTGGGCCTGGGTTGGGTGGATATCCCCACTTATGGTGAGCCTGGAGTTAAAATGGTTATACAGATGTTGGAGTTTGGTGAGGAGTGTGAGAAAGTATTGTGTTTTTTTGGAGTAGGAATGAGAGCATGTGTGTTTAGTTCTGAATTGGTCCGTTATGTAGTTCTTGAGTAAGTGTGGGCAGATATTATTATAATGTGTGGTGTCTGTGTATGAGAGTGCATAATGCAGTGTTGTGCTACTAAGTTTAGGGATATTGCTAGAGTGATAACTTGTGGTGTTGTAAAGAATTATGAGAAGACAGACTAGATTATATATATATATCTGAAACGGCACTTTGCCAAAACACAAAATACCAATAAGTCAATCACTAACACCTACAACACACAGTAAAACATATCCTCTCATTTTTCTCTGCTGCAACACCCACACCCCCTGCAAATTATATATACCAACTCTGAGATCGCACTACAGTGACTACAAGGCTATATTTGTCCATCCATTCTTTAGTGCAATCTTTGTTTACAATATAGGAGTGCTGTACACTTTTTGATTTTTGCTTTCCAGAAGTACATAGCTGTACACCTACCTGCATAACTGGCACGGTGCACTAGACAGCATGGAAGCAGACGTTTTGCAGAAATGAAATTTGGCAAAGTGCCGTTTCAGACAACTGTAACTTCGGAGAACTGGTTTCGGCAAAGTTTATTTTGGAATATTTTTTTTTTTTTGGCAATTAGAATAGGAACTGTATATATATATATATATATATATATATATATATATATATATATATATATCATTAACAGCTATGCAGAATGGACTGTCACACCTTTAGCAGCATGCATACGTCCTTGCATTCCATAG
This sequence comes from Protopterus annectens, assembly GCF_019279795.1. Lineage (NCBI taxonomy): Eukaryota > Metazoa > Chordata > Ceratodontiformes > Protopteridae > Protopterus > Protopterus annectens. The sequence continues at coordinate 230,613,653 of NC_056729.1, read as the reverse complement.
CATTTTGTTAAAAATCAAGTTAAAATTAATGTGTTAAACACATGTACATATTTCGTGAACAATAAAAGGTGTTTAAACTGTACAAATAGCAATGTTATTAGAAAGAAGTATTCTTTACTGTGATAATAATCCATTTATCATATTTACATAAGTACAACATATTATAATCCACATAAATCCAAACTCAAATTCCTTCCTAAGCTTTCACAAACAAATTGTCATATAAAGGAAACTGTGTAACCTAGACATATATTGTTAGAACACTTTTGCTTAACAGAGATATGATTTCACATAATAATGAGAAAGTCTTCTCTGAGTGCATGTTTTTTGAGTTAATCAAAATATGGAACTTACAGTGCACATATTAATAACAGCTTTCTTCAACAATATCCAAGGTTTCACCTGATGTCATGTAATAGTTTGTAAGTGAATTGCTTTTTGAAGAATTAAGTACCATACCTCTCAGCCTCTTAGCCCAAGAAATTTGGACAAAGCCTGACATACTGGGGGGAGGGGGGACAAAGACCTAAAAATAGGGACAGATTTTAAATATTGCTCTTATAAACTTAGAAATTAACTTGAACAAAAAGAGTTGTGGTAAAATGCATTTTCTAAAGGATATGAAATCTGAAACTCAAATGTATGCCATTATTTAGTGATTTAATTCCTCGATTTTTATCAGCGATTTCCCAGAAATCCACAAATTTTATGATAAACAGACCGACATTTTGAGGAAAAATCTGGACATTCTGCGAAAACCTGGACAGTTGAAAAGTATGTTAACTACATATTAAAATATTGCTTTTTTCATAATTAGTAACAAACAACTTTAAATATCTCCAATATAGTGTGGTATATATAGACACTGACAATGAATATTCCTGTCTCCCACCATGGCATTTCAAACAATGCCCTTTAATAGCATGTAGGTTTCTCAATTATAAAAACGTGAGCATAAATATGAAAATATGAATAATAAATATTAGGGAGAGATTATTTCTCATCACGAAATTCAAAACCTCACATACCGGAGATTTTGAATTAGCGCTTTTGGTGTTTCGCTGTGTTTATGGATTCAAGTAAGTGTTTATGTGTTAAGGGTTTTGGGTAGGGGCTGTGGTGTGTGTTAGTGTGTTTTGTTGCTGTGATGTGTGTGTGCGAGGAGAATGTAGCTTGCGTGGTGGTGTTTTCTGTGTTTTTGTATGTAGTGCGACCTCGGAGTTAGAATATTTAAGTAGAGGGGTATGGGAGGTGCAGTGGTGCTTGCCCCCCTGCTTTTTTGTAGGACAGAGCTTATGTTTGTGTGTGTGGAGGAAGGTGTGCATTTGTGTACAGCAGAAGTGCTAATTCAAAATCTCCGGTATGCGAGATTTTGAATTTCGCACTTCTGAGTTTTCGTTCTTTTCAGGATTATACTTTATGGGCTCGAAATACTGAATTTTGATATTTCAGTATTTTGAGCTTCTTAAGTGAATATATATATATATATATATATATATATATATATATATATATATATATATATATATATATATATACATATGTATGTATATATATTACATATAGAGAGATATGAGGCGTTACAAAGACACCTGTCCACCTGTCTGGAATGCTTTAATCTGTTGCCAAGTTATAGGTAACCACCGATGATTTTTCCTTTCTAACTACCTGGAACAAAACACTTTCTTGGCTGGCACTCCAATTCTCAGTCTCCTGTCAGCAGTAGGGAGGCTCTGAACCTCTTCAAGCATCTTCCCAAATGCCTCAGGTTGGACACCCTACTCCTGATCTTGGCACCTGGATAATAGCAATTTTTGGAGTGTAAGACTGTCTCGTGCACTCAAATACTGCACATACCCTTATCAATACTGACCCACTGCTTCACCTAACTCTGCTAACTCCTCTTCATCAAGATATAAAAAGTTACCTCCCAATGGCTGTGGCTCCACCCTCAGTACTACATTCAGCCTGTGCTCCTTCCTCTGAGCTCTGTTCCTCTCCTTCACTGGGCTATTATGCTGGTAATTTCAGCTTACCTCAGTCTCTCATCTTTGACTATGCAGCAGGCTCACTAAGTGAATATGATAATGCAGTCACTTCTTTGAATAATGTGTCAGCTTGTGCCACCCTTTTGGCACAGATATCTTTTAGTGCTTCTGCCATGTTGCAAAACAAAAGAGGAAACATTAGTAGCTGCAAAGTAATACTCCCCCTCTGCTTCCCAGCTCCCTAAACTCCCCACTAGTCACCCTGAACCCATTGGCTCCAACTGTATGGCTTGCTCCCAAACCTCCCCTACCTGTCAGAATTAAACACCTCTCCCCTACAGATGGCCCTCGGTTTTCCAGCCCAAAACGTTGAATACTACCTCACATAATGTAGAAAGTAATCTTACAGTGCTAGACCCTTGTCTCCAATGTGCTAATCACTTCAAAGTTGCTCTCCTGCAATTTTAACAGCATCAGTGCTGCACCTAACTCAAACTCTCCTCCACAAAAACATTTGCAGAGGCTCTCAATAATAATCTGCTCAAGCAGCAGAGACCTCCAAAGTGGAAACTCAAGCAACCTCCATCTCCCAACACAACCCAAATGACACATGGCCACCAGATTCAGTGTGCCAGTAAACCACAGTCCATAAGGCAAACCAACGTACCCAACACACTAGTCATAGGTGACTCTATAGTCTGGCACACTGATGTCCCATTCACCAGGCTAAACAAGGAGAAGGTTACTGTCAGCTGCCTGTTGGGTGCCAGGATCCGCCACATAACCCACTCACTCAGGTCACTCCACAAGTACAAATATGACTCTATAACTGTCCATGTTGGTGTGAACATCCTGAGACATACCTCCCTGGACTACATGAAAAGAGGCATGGATGAGCTCTCACCAATCTTGTAGCCCAGGCAGGTATGACCCTAGCCCTGAGTAGCATCCTGCCATCGCCCATAATGATACTGCAGTGCAAGTACAAAATGATTGACTTCAACAATTGGCTAAGCTTCTGGTGTCATTCTAAGGGATCCAGTATCTGTCTGCCTGGGACAACATGGTCGACTGACCATGATGCTTTGCCAGAGTTGGCCTGTACCTGTCGCCCCTGGGATTTCGGATACTGGCTGAGGCTCTTGCCACCATACCACTCAATCTGGAAACATCACAAATCTGGACAAAGGCCCACGAAAATAGGTACAAATCTGTATGCTGATTAACATAAAATTTGCATACATGATTATGCAACTCCAACCAGTCCAATGGAATTTTGGGATGCCGACTTTCAAACACAAACTAAAGAACAGACAACCAAAATATTACCCCAGCTGGGCCCAGACCCTGTAGTAAAGAATAACCATTTTTTAAATGTGTTGCAATGATTTTCACTGGGAAAGGAGAAGACGAACCTTAGGATTTTGTTTTGGTGACCCCACTTGGCTTTTGTGGTAAAAGTAGGACATTCAATGGTAGGTAACATTCTAATCTTAGCAAAAGAATATTATAGTTTGCTAGGAACTCCAAAAGTCGTTCTCCATGGCCTAATGATCAGTGGTATAGCTAGAGTTTGTGCTGCCCAGGGCTGTCTGAGTTTGCCACTCTTCCCCCATCTCAAAATCATGGTTGAATGGGGGCCCCCCCATACACAGCCTTCTTCCCCCTGCAGCCATTCCAATGTCCCATTACATGGCTGTTTCACCCCATTTACCATAAACACTGGAATGTGCATACTGTTTTAGTTTTACAATGATTTGGATTTCATTTAAAACTTTTGTTTTACATTTTATAACACAAACACTAACAGACATCTGGTAAATAAAGCAATACAGTCTCTCAATGAAAAATTAAAATAGACTTAGCATTAACACTTCTCTGCCGTTGAAACTCACATTCATTGAAACAGCACTGAAACCCACATTCAAAGAAAATGCATCTGGCCAGTGGTGGATAAAGATTACCTTTGGGCTGTTTTCAAATCATAGGCCCCTTGCACATAAAAGCAAAACTTACATGTGTTCTTTGATGCACCTTCCTGATTGTATCAAATTATATTCCTTGTATAATACTGCACACTTGGTAGAGCGCATTTTAAATTTGTTTTGAACATTTTTCCAGTAAGTGGTGAAATAAAATGCATAAACCAATAATGACAAAACTGCCCAATTCAGAACATTTCCATCTTAAAAGCCTTAGTCAAACTTCTACAATCCACCAGTATCAGTAAATATGCACAATCATTGCAGAAGTAAAAGTCATCTAAATAATTCCACAGTAAAGAGATCTTTAATAAACGAAGAGCTTGCTGCTAGCAATTAGCAAACAACTTTATATTTCATTGTTTCATCTAAAAATAAAGTACCTGTTGCCTTTGAGGAATAAATTGTCTATATGTTGCATTAAAAAATGCTAAGTTATTAATATTGCAATAGGGAATGGATGGCAAACTGATAGGTTCATAGTTACTAGGTATCTCCACCAAAGAGGACATTAGGACTACAGCATCCACACTCCCTTTAAAAGTACACCGTACAGTATCAGCAATCGAACTACATACTGTGGGAGTAGAACCTACAGTCTTCTGCTTTATAAGCAAGTATTTTACCTGTTGTGCTACTAACATAATAACACAAATAAACTTTGCATAAGCAGCACTAAACTTCTGTCTCTCTGAAAAACTATGCAGCACAAGACATCCAGAAAAAGCCAAAATTAATTGGGGGGGGGGGGGGGCAAAGACCCAAAATCAGGGGCACATTTTAAACATTGCTTGTATAATCCTAGAAAAGTTGTTGGAATAAAATGTTTTGTGTTGCCATGCACTTCCTGAAAGATAGGATGACTGAAACTTAAATGGCTATCATTATTTAATGAATCCAGTTCTCAATGATTTGCCAGAAACCACAAATTTTAAGAGGGACAGACCACAAATATGAGCCATCTGTAGTAAGCAATAATACCACACAAAGCAATCAACTTCTACAGTAAACAATACCACACAAAAAGCAATTGACTTCTGTAGTAAGCAATACCACACATAAAAAACCAGAAGCTTAACAAAAAAGGCAATACACTTCTGCAGACTGCAGGTTCTTAATCAGAAGCTTATTAGAAAAGCAATACACTTCTGCAGGCTGCCATTTCCTGTTTCAACTTAAAAGAAAAGCAATACACTTCTGCAGACTACAGTTTCTCAATTAGAACTGAAGCTTACACAGAACGGAAAAGCAATGCACTTTTGCAGACAGCCGTTCTCACACATAAGAACTGCTAAACCAGAAAAAAAGCAATACACTTTCGGCTGCTGCACCACCAAAATTAGTAGTGTGTGTGTGTGTGTGTGTGTGTGTGTGTGTGTGTGTGTGTGTGTGTGTGTGTGTGTGTGTGTGTGTATTTTCTTAAACTCCACAGCACCTGCACACCAACTAGTGTAACTTTCATTGCATTTTCTCTTTTTTGCTTTGTTGAAACTTGAAGTCTAAAGAACAGATCAAAATCTAAAGAACAGTTCAAATAAGCTAACAGGCAAGCAAGCATAATGACTGTACTGACGTCCTGTGACCCAACTTTCAGCTAGCCCCATTTGCAGTCATCCTCATCTGTTTCAGGCTTATGGAGATACTGGGTTTAATTCTATAATGATACCCAGTTAAGCTGTCAACATGTCTTTCACTACAGTGTGTGTATTTTCAAACTATATTTATTAAAACCTTTATGTCACATAAATATAGCCAACAGATACAGTATTACAGTCACGAGGAAGGAATCATATGCGAGGAACACGTTAAAAAGATTACACGCTGAGTAGTGCATGCGTGACATATGGTTAAAGTTGTTTAGTTGGTATATAATTAAAGTAATTCCATGTTTTAATCTCTAGCAGGTTGCATGTGACTTTAAAAGATCACATAGCAATTACAAACCAACAAAGCAACCGAAGGTCTTTTTCTCGTTTGCGTTTTTTTTTAATAACTTGTACTGATTTGTACTACTGATCCAAAATAAAATACAACACTAAGTTCTGCCATTCTCACGCATAAGAACTGCCGTGGTGGCCTGTTTTTCATTTCAGCTTGCCAGGCCTTAAACAGAAAAAAAAATGCAAATACACAATACACTTTCTGAAATTCTGCAGAATCTTAACAGAAAAGCAATATATATATATATATATATATATATATATATATGTATATATACACACACACAGACACAGACAGACACACACACACACACACACACACACACACACACACACACACACACACACACACACACACACGCGCACACACACACACAGACACACGTATGCACGTAGACTGCAATGCCGTTTCTCTTTTCAGCTTTAGTTTCTCTCAGCTCTCGCACACACATAAGGCAATATTAAGCCTATTAAGCCTTACAACAATCTTTTTTTGCCCTGGACTCTGAAGGAAGAAGGAAGAAAAAGATAATGCTAATGCTGCTTTGCTGCACTGCTTGAATAAAACATGTGCCGCATTGGAGCCTTTGCAGCAAGTTAAATTAAACAAAGTACAACACACTGCTAACAAATGCCTCATTGGCTCTGCATTCTGACAGACAGGCTGTCTATCTGCCTCTTGACATGCCCCAATGACATCAGTAGCAATTTCTAAGAAAAAAAAAACGTGAAATTTGGAAATTAAAGGGGCCTCTACGTGAATTTGTAGCACCCCAATATTTTGCCCTCAAAACTGGTATTTACAGCAAAATTCGGTGCAGTTGAGAGATATGCTTGCCGCCCCTATAATGCCTTTTTTAGGCAAGGTTCAAATGACAAATTCACCACCATAACAGGAACAGACAAGCAAAAACTGAGGGTAATGCTACTCAATGCTAGAAGTCTAAATCTCAAAATGCATTCACTCGAGGCACTCCTTAAAATGGAGAACATCGATATCTGTGCAGTGACTGAGACCTGGTTCAAGGCTCTAGAGAGCACCCCTGCATTACCAGGCTATAACTCATGACACACTTTTCGCCCATCTAACCTGGACCAGAACAACAAAGGCAGAGGTGTGTCCATATTCATTAAGGATATCCACACCTCCAGGCTAGTTGAGCAGCATAATTCATCCGAGGTTATCTAAGTGCAACTAACTCTGGGCAAAACTTCAATCCAAATTGTAGCTTGCTACAGATCCCCCCCATGCCCCAGGACTCCCACTCCTCTTTTCTTGATATGCTGGGAAATATTAGGGTTCAACCAAACACCCTAATATTGGGCAATTTCAACTACCCCACCATTAACTGGGAAAACTACTCATGCCTACTCCTTCGTTCAACACTTTCTGGAATTCATAAATTCCAATGCTCTGGATCAACTTATCTACACCCCCCACCAGGGGCAACAATATCCTAGACCTAGTCATTACCAACACGAGTGACCTTTGTTCCACACCTGAAATCAACTCCTTGTTGGTCAGATCTAACCATAAGCTAATCACCCTAGATATCCGCATCCCGCCTCCACCCACCATTAAGGAAACCATAGTAAAAAATTTCTCCAAAGCCAACTTTGTGCTTCTTAAGACAGAAGTGGTGAACTTTATGACACCCATGCAGATGGACAATACAGATACGACTGCTGAATCCTACAAAAATGCACTCTATAAGCACTTGCACAAGTGCATGGATCATGCTATCCCAAACAGAACCAAGACGCTATCCTCAAAAAAAAGGAAGCCAATCTGGTGGTCCCCTGCCATTTGCAAACTCTACAACAGAAGGAAGAAACAATTGAAAAAGAGAGTAAAATCTCATGAGTGGAGGAACTCCCTGGTCATCCTCAGTAAGAAGATGAGATCCCTTATAAGATCCTCCAAAGCTAGCTACGAAAACAAAATTGCCACTGATTCTAAGGGCAGTCACAAAGCATTTGATAGCTATGTCAAGAATCTCAATGGCAAAACCCAGATCTGCTCTGAGTTACAGCACAACGGCACGAAAATTACAGAACCAACTGATATTGCCAACATCCTGGCAGATAGGTTCAGTGCTAACTTTACTCCCCTCTCACTCCCTAAAGTGCCCATATCTATACAGGAAAAATGCAGAGTCCCTGTAATCACATCTATGCAGGTAAAAGCTGCACTCTCTAAAACCAAAAACACAGCATCCATGGGACCGGACAACATCCCAGGCTGCTTTTTACACAAACTTCAGAATGAACTGACTCCTCACCTAAGCACCATGCTCAATCATATTCTCACGTCAGGCTTTGTGCCCATTGAATGGCACACAGCAACAGTTATCCCACTCTACAAAGGGGTAACCACCACTGATCCTGGGAACTATCGCCTTTTTAACCTGTCAAGCCTGGTCTGCAAGGCCATGGAATGTATCATCAAGGAACTAATAAACAAAGACATTGGTAACTTCCAAACTCTTGACGCCACCCAGTTAGGGTTTGTGAAAGGCAGATCATGCCTTCTTAATCTGATCAACTTCTTTGAGGCAGTCACCAAAGCTGTAGACAAGGGGTAAGGTGGTTCACAGAGCCTATCTTGACCTTGCCAAGGCCTTCAACACCGTCCCCCATTCTGGAATTATAGCTAAGCTCACTGAACAAGGTATAAATCCCTACATCACAAGATGGGTTGCCAACTGGCTCACTGACAGAACACACACTGTAAAACTTGCAGACTCAAAATCTGACTTCAAACCAGTGACATGCAGAGTACCACAGGCTTCAGTCTTGGGAGCTCTCCTATTTGGTATCTACTTCTCTGAAGTACAGACTCACAGAAGGCCTCTGGCTAACAAAGTTCACAGATGATTGCAAACTAGGAGCCATAGTCGAGTCCTCAAATGATGTGACATCCTACAGAAGGGCCTCACTGAGACAGATGCCTGGTGTCAGAGGCATGGCTTCAAGCTCAATACCAAAAAGTGCATTTTCATTCCATTTGGTAAAAACTCTGTACCCATGAACTAGCACATAAATAGCAGTCTACTTAATGCCGAATGTGTGATAAGAGACCTTGGGACCCAGGTGGACAGTAGTCTCTCGTTTGATAATCACATCGCCACAGTAGTTAGGAAATCCTTCTATGTGGCACACCTCATCACAAACGGGTTCTCATCCAGGAAAAAAGAGGTCATTGTTCCCTCCTACTCAGCACTTATTAGACCCATTATAGAGTACAACGTCCCTTTTGGAATTTACCTCACAAGACATCTGCAGCAGCTGGAAAGACCACAGAAGTACCTCACAAAGCGGATTACTGGCCTCAAACAGATGCCCTACACTGACTGTCACAAAAAACTCCAGCTTTACTCTGTAGCATATCACCTACTCTGAGGAGATCTCTGCCTAACATATAAAGCTATGTTAAATCCAGAGCTGTTGGACATGCTACACCTTAAGAAATCCCAGTCCCTCCAAGCTACACACTCTAGAACCTAAACGTTGTCACCACAATAAACAAGACATGCTGGAGGGATAGATTCCTGTCTCAGAGACTTCCTATACTCAAGCTACCCATCTATGTCAAGCAAAGTTCCTCATTAGCACTCTTCAAGAAAAATCTTGATGAGTGGATGGGAGATAGGAAATACACCCCAGGGATCACTTCTGTAGCTCTGCTCAACAGCGGCACAGGAAATTAACTTTCTTGGGTGGCATAAGCCAGGGAACGTTGTTGGCTAGGATTACTTAGGCCCTTGGGCCGATAGCCTAGTACTTACATATGAACCTATGAACCTTTTATTAATAATGTTTTTTTAAATATATATTCTTATCACATTCACCCATTCCCCTAAATCAGGGTTACACTTAAAGTAATGTACTGGACATCATGGGTTATCAAGATGACAGACTCACTGCTTTAGGCAATACATAAATGTCCTTTAGACTAACTTGGAACTGCAGGCCATGCCTCTCTATTCCTTAATATGAGCATTCTGCATAAAGCCAACAGGATCAGAGGATCATCCAGGAAAGAGGAACAGAATTTATATATCATCCTTGCAAGTGGAAGATTGTTATCGTAACAGGTTTTGGACCGTGAGTTAAGCTGTAGGCATACTCAGATAGAGTGAACCCTGTGCCACTCCTTCCAACTCCCTGTTGATACTGGTTTACTTTGAAAATTATGAGTACAGGTTCGATGAAAACAGGAATGTCAAACCACAGTTGGGTGATTCCCATTTTTGCCAACCTGCACTATTGTGAGTGTGCATTTTAGTGAATGCCACTGTGCATTAGCACATATGCCATTGGAGTTATGGATCGGGAAATCGCCCTTTTCCACACTGTAGTGCGATCTCGGAGTTGGAATATATTATTTGTAGGGGGTGTGGGGGGTTTCAGACCCCCACAGGAGGGGTGCAGGGAGGTGCAGCCCTCCTGCAAAAACATTGCATTACATGATACGCAGTAGTGACGTGCAACACAGAATGTTGAAAGTGCGAATTCAAATGTTTCGCTATATGCACTTCAACATTCTGTCCTAATTAATATGCTGCAAGTCGCACATCTGAATTGAAGATGTGAATGAATTTTGGTGTGTATTTCTATATTCTCATAGTAAACTGCTGATACCACCTCACTTTCCATTTTCTGATCTTTAGGTAAAGCAACCATAGCTGCCTCATTGGTACCATCCTACTTCATGAAGGTCTTCATACTAGTCCATACAACTGGCAGCAGTCTTCCCCTTGAAGACCCATTCCTCCACCATGCTTCAATACTGCAGCTGCATGATGACGCAACATCCACATGGCCCTACTTTTCCCTACTAGCGGTATTTTACCACACACTATGGCCCTCGCCAATGACTCCATGCAGTTCAATTAACCACAAGTGAGTTAAAATTATTGATGCTACGATCCCTGCCCCACAATCCACCAATGTACTTCTGAAATCTGAGGTACAGACCCTGGACAAAGTCACCATACCAAAGAGCTATAAGAGTTATACATTAGCCTGCCTTTCTGAAGGATATGACACCAGCGTATCCTATTATTTCTGCAATTCAAAATTTCAGGAATTAGAAAACCAGAAACTTTGAGAACAACCCAAAATAGGGCAAATCTGGACTTAAAGCAAAACATGGGCGTTTGACATGGAGCCTAACAGCTGGCCATTATCACAAGTAGAAAAAAAGTGGGACAGGAGAGTAAACAACTGAATGAAGAACTTCAAACTGGCCCCCAGTACTTGGATGAAGCTGAACAGTTGGGGGCACCCTCTAACCACCAGGTAAGTCCATTTCTGCTGTTTATTCCACATCCCCAGCTGGGGAACTAACCAGTCAACTAATGTTGTCACAAATTAGAAGCTACTAAAAATCTATCCATCTATAGAGATAAACAGATAGAGCAAGAAAATAGATAGAAAGAAAGATAGACAGATAGCTAGAGCCATGTCTACAAATATATAGACATATACTTCTAAATATCATATATGTTTTCCTTTTTATTAATAACACGTTTTTTTATATCTGAAATCCCTGCAGTAGAACCTACCACTAAGACAGGTAAAGACTTCTCCTACCTTAAGCCACTGGACAAGAACTGCCTGTATGAAAAACAATCTGATCATTGGGGCATGGGTAAATGGACATTGTGTATACACTAGACAGTCACACCAGTGAGGCCAGCCCACCCTAAAACCTGCATATAAATATTGCTTGCTCTCTATTACCTTAGCTTACTTCCTATAAGTTTAACCACTAACCTTACGCACCCTACTTTCTGCTAGCACACTCACGTGCACCCCTTCCTTAATGCATCACTTAATATAATGCATCCCAGCTGGCATATATGAACACATATACCTGCTTGGCAAACAGTTTTTCTCCAGAGAAACAAAAGCATTGCAACAATGGGCATGCTTCTTATGAATTTGTTAATGAAAGTTGTCTTAAAAATATAGTTTTGGTCAAGTAGGCATACATGCTGTAAGTCAAGCTCATCCAAAAACATCTATCCCTCCATCCTGTCTCACTTATTTGTAGGAATACATTTAGTTCTCTTCTACTTAAAGAGAAGCAAATTGAATGTTGTTTGTTACAATGAACTCTCTGTGAGCTTCATAATAAAATCATCTCATTTGATACTACCTAGTGATTAATAGCTACTAATGGTCTTCACAACAGCTGGCCTGCAGCCCGCACGTGGTCCACAAATCTCAGATTATGACCTGCAGGTTGCAAGCTTCCTTTTTTAACTCCTTCACGCTGGTACTGTTGATTTTTGTTCAAACAACCATCTGCTGCATAGACACCTTACATCAGCAGACTTTCACTACCAGTCTGTTAGCATGCATCCTTGCAGTGATTAAACTGTCTCTTGTGATTCTTCTTCTTAAGAGTTCCTGTGCCCACTTCCTTAAAAATTTGCCCTGCTCACCTACCTATTTGCTGATGCAATGAAGAACTGGAACAAGACATGCGGAGAGTTTCCTGTTGTCTACAAGGTACAGTGATTCATGAAATTTAGTGGAACAGAACATGCTGAGGATCTTGACATTTTGCAGTGATGCCCCCTGAGAGAAGGCTAGGAACAGAATTGAATGACAAATAAAGTCCTGCTATTTTCATATTTCTTAGTGGGTAATAAATCATCCATTTTGTCTCTGAGGTAAACATGTATTCTATGCTCTTTTGGGTTAATTTACGTTTTTGTTAAGTGAGCTTATCCAAGTAAGTGCATATCTATATTTCCAGTGATGGGAAAATTATCTTGCTCTAGCTTGTATAAATCAAGAAGATAATCTTTTAATGACACTCCTGCATTTTGTTAGCTGTAAAATTCAGTTTTGATTTAACAACATTCTTAATTGCTATCTTTCATCTCTTTTGTTTAATGGTTCATTGGGACATTTGTGTCATTTTGCAGCAGTGAAAATTCATCATTCTACTTTTGCGTCATGAGGACGGTAACTGAGTTTGTCCTGCCCAAGTCTTATTATTCATTATTAAGATATATCTCATAGGTAAGAGGGGACCAAAATGTCTTGTGATCTAATTAATATAGTTAAGATATTTAAAGGAATCTGGGGTCAGTGCACTCTTATTTTATAAAGCTCTGCAAGTTATTTACCCAGAGTTCAGTCAGAATACTTAAAGAGAAGTTTCTACGTGGTTTCAGCACAGGCTACTATTTTTTTCATACCAATGACAACATAAGTTTTGAGAAACCTATGTTGGAAATATGCTTGTACTGGAATGATTTTTACATGTTTCTGTGGATTAGACTGTGCCTTGTTTCTCAAGGATATAGTTGGCCAAGCAGGCTAGCTAGGTCCACATGATGTGATTAAGAGCATATAGTTTGTCAGATCTTGCTTTTATTTTGAGGGAGTTTTGCAAAATATGCAAAACAGTGAAATGGAATTATTACTCAGTTGTTATTTTCACCTTGAGAGTAGGTAGCTTCTTGCCTCATAGCTATAGTAGGCAACAATTTATCAACACCTATTCAGCTTTCCATCTCCTTTTTAAATGCAGACAGTGTGCCATGCTGTCTAACTTGGAGAGTAGCTTTGTTCCACAGATAGGGTAGGCACTGCGGGACAAATGTATCCCTCCATCTTGTCTTATTTACTTGTTGGAGCTGATTTAGTTATCTGACCCTAGAGTTGGTAGGACTGCTTGAATTTTGGAGGTATAAGAAATTTTGGAGGTATAAAAGTTCTTGCATGGCTGGATCCCTTATGTCCATATAAGCAAGGTACAACTCACCCCTAAAGAGTCTATATGGTACGGAATAAAAAGAAGTAACCTCCAGTCTCTCTTGACTTTTTAAGCCTGTGATCTTTTTAGTTAAGGACCTCCGGTGTCTTTCCAATGGCTTAACATGATTAGTAAGGTACACTCCAAAGGGGCTGTTGTATTCAATGATGAGTCTAATCAGTGAGAAGAAAAAAAAGGTGAGAACTATGTTTGCTTTGATAAACCAAAAAACACAAGGATATTTTCAAAAGGTGGTAACTAAGAAACTTCAAAAAATCAAAAAATTAAAACCACACAAACCTGCATAGGGAAAATAATCCCACTGGTCTAGCGTTTTAACTTTAATTATCCACTTTTGTCAATACAGACTTCTTCAGAAAAAAAGTTAAAATGCTAAACAGTATGGTTCTTTTCCCTGTGCACCTTTTTTGCTTTGAATTGTGCAAGGTAAAAGGATTTCCTAACCACCACTGCTGCGTAATGTTCAAACATGAGGTAGCTATCCACCCAAGTACTCAGGCCATTCACTATCTTCTCAGTTTGAAGTGATATGCTTTCTATACCATAGGGTAGAGCTACAAGATGCTTACTGAATGTGACAATGTTGCAGTCTTATTGTTCAATGTGAGTTCACTTTTGTATACCAGCTGTTGACAAATGTAAGCTTCTACTGGAGTGCCTGTTTGCCGGAAAAGGACTTGACGTAGAGTCCCAATCACTTTGTTAACCAGAAATACCTGTTTGATATATGGAGATCCTAGAAGTGGAAACTAAATATTACAGGTTCCAGCACAGATGCCTGAGGGAGTCTACGGTCCACTTTCATGCTTTCTTGGCATGCATCCCCCCTTACTATTACATTGTGAGCCATGTGCCTAAGCTAATTGCCTATTTACCTAACCACATATTGGTCAATATGGAGCATCTTCAGCTTATTTATTGTATTTTGGCATCATATGGCATTAAATGCCTGGTGAAGTAAAGGTGAGCTTTGTGGACAGCTTGTTCATGGCTTGTATCCTGAGTAACCCTCTTAGAGAACTTCACTACATTCATCAGACAAGATCTATCCTTACCAAATTACTGGAGGTCAGGTTTAGCATGATTTTTGATATCATATATCATATTTAATTAGGTCAGTTAATATATGTTCCATAATATTATATATAAGATTCATTAGAATGATAGGTCTGTAAATTTTGGGATCGGTGGTGGACCACCCTTGTGGAGTGACATAACAAAAGCTGTACACCAAATCTATGGAACAAAGCCTTATGTTAGACTCAGGTTAAAAAGACTAAATAGTTGGTCATCCAATTCTTGTTTAGAACTTCTTATTAGGCAAACTAATAAGCTGTCAGGCCCCACTGATGAGGTAGTTTTTTTGTTTTGGAGAGTACTTCACTACTTAGTTTTGTGATGCTTGGTGGCTTGAGTCCATCTTGGAAAATTGGATTTGGAACTGATGTCTCTGGGATGAAGTTGGTGCTAAATTTATTTGCCAGTATGTTTTCCACTGTATAGGAGAAAGTAGCTCTTTGTGTTATTATTTTTACCCTGAAGATTACATCATTGTCTCTTGCTGCAGAGTTTTGTAATACAGTTTTGCCAGGTACATAAAGTACTGATGTAAAACTATTGTTGTGCTGTGACATTTAAAGTCAGAGTAGATCACAGACTAACACTTTAGTTTTGTACGGCAGTTTTACGTTTGTATGAGAATTTTACTAATATCAGAGAAATATTGTAATAAAAAAGTCTCTCATTTAAGACAGAAAGGGAAACATTTTATTAACAAGACCATACCTTTAACTGGATGTTATTCATAGACAAGTATTTTACACATGCACAGTGCTAAATATCAAGCATCCTGTAGATGCTCATGTATGTATCCAGGCTTTCACAGTTTTGGAAACCGAATAACAAAGACTGCAATATAAATTTGTGAAGCTGCATTGTGAAAGTATTAGCACTTGGCAGATGCAATGTTGGAGCAACTCTCGTAAACTGCATGTGAACAGATTGCCCAGCACCACAGGAAAGGCAGGCAAGAGTGCCCAAGCAGGTCTGAAGCTATGAATGCTCACACATGCAATGAAGTATCACATCTCTGCCATACTTAGTGGCAGAGAGCCCAAGGAGGGACAGCACAGCTAGATGACAATTCAGTTTAGCTTATAATTGGAGAAGTAAGGGGTCTATAGTAAGCTTAGAGAAGGAGTAATAACAAGAGGAAAACACACAAGACTGATCATAAGGAAGGACAGTTGGCAGATTATGGGTATGTTTTTGGAGGAAGGACTCCCATATTTTATATAAAAAGATGAATGCTAGCTGCAGAAATTAGTGAGGAATGGTTGTGGGAGGAACAGGGGGAGAAGGGAATGTTGCTGGGGTAGACAAACAACTATAAAACCCTCTCTCCCCAAGTCCTTCTAAGTTTCAGAACACTATGTCAGGACAATTCCCATCAGTTTATTCTGCCATGCCCTGTTTGACATAGGCATACTGAGACAGTGTAGCAACTGCCTCATGTTCACTGACAACCCTCGTCTCCAAGCACATAATTCTTCTACTTACGAAAAATGCATCTATATCAGTAAAATGGAATACATGCTCTCTCATGCCTCAGTCAGTACCCCTGACAAAGAGGAGATTCCCAGCACAAACACCATATAACCCACATCACATAGTCAAGCACAGCACACACTGACATATACAGGCATCCTCAATAAAAACTTACCTAAGCAGAAGAGAACTCCAAAACACATCCAAAGACATTCCACACACAACACCAAACACATCACAGACAGCAGACAACATACCAGTGTCTCACAAACACAGCCCATAAGACATAAAAATATACTCATACAGCCCATAAGGCACAATATTAAACCAGACATACTAGTCATTGGTGACTCAATTGTGAGACACACTGATGTCCACCTCACCAGGCTCGACAAGGAGAAGATCACAGTCAGTTGTCTGTCAGGTGCCAGAATCCACCACATCAGGCACTCACTTAAGTCTCTCCACAACAGGTACAAGTATGACTCTGTCATTGTTCAGGTTGGAATGAATGACTTGAGACATACCTCCCTGGACTATATGAAGGGAGACATGCTTGAGCTGTCAGAGTATGTGTCACAGGCAGGTATGACCCTAGCCCTAAGCACCATCCTACTTTCACCAAAAATGATGCCATAATACCAACAAAAAATAATCAACTTCAACAATTTGCTTAGTTTCTGGTGTCATTTCAAGGGGATCCAGTATCTGTCTGCCTGGGATGACATGGTTAACAGGCTTTGATGCTTTGCCAATGATGGCCTCCACTTGTCACCCCTGGGATTCAATATTCTGGCAAAGGCTATTACCTCCCCCATTGTGCCTTTTTTAGGCAATGTCCCACAGACAAATCTCCCAACATGAAAGATCTAATAAGCCAAAAGCAACATGGAAGGAGTGCAAAAAGTCCAAACCCATAAGCCAAAAAAGCACACTTGGAGGGTCCAATCGAAAGTCCAAACCACAATTTATTGAAAACAAAAATATATAAAGCTTTACGCTTAACTTGGTCAACGCATTTTCATCTTACTAAGAAACTTCTTCAGAACAGAGCATACTAAAACCATCCCTGTATTTATACACATAAAAATATTCTTAATTAAATGATTAACCAATCACAATAATATAATGATACAATCACATCAATAGTAAAAAGAAAAATCATTATTGATATTTAATATATAGCCAATAAATATATTAGTATAAAATCACTAAAATATGGCATTTATAAAAATATGAAAATATAAGAGTAAAAATAAAACTTTTCTCCAAAAATTAATTTATAGAAAAAATGTATATATATATATATATATATATATATATATATATATATATATATATATATATATGTGTGTGTAAATATAAATATAAAACCATTCGCTACATAATGCTCCCTCTAGTGGCCATATAGTATATCTTCGCAATTTTGCTGCCCTTAATTTAAGCACTGGTGCCAGAGAGACCACATAATTTAAACCAGGGCTTTATTTGCCTCTAAAACAATTTGCCAAAAAAGCTCCCTGTACTCTAACCTGGTCTCCTAAGGCCCACCTCTAATATCCAAATCCATGATTTCTACGATAAAAAATAAAACTCAGCCTCCACACATGTCAAGGGATGATTAAAAAAAGGCATTAGTTGGTATCTTTTTCTTAATGTCATACCTGTGTTCATACATCCTTAGCCTTAATTTTCTCTCCGTTTTTCCCAAATAAAATGTCTGGCATTGTTACACATAGCTATATGATCTAATCCCGCGGTGTTACAGTTACCATATCCTTTGCTATTTAATGTAGCTGTCTCTGGCTTTACTATAAACTCTGTTTCCTTCTTTTATATAGCAACATTGTGGACAACATCCACATTTAAAAGTGCCCCTTTTCTTCTTATTGACATTTTTATCAATTACACCTTTGCTTTCTAAGACATTCTTTATGCTGGGACCTTTTCAATATGTCCATCTTAAAGGTTGTTCAAAAAGAATATTAAAATCTGAGATGCTAGAACATTTTGCCCATTACTTCTCAATAGATTTCCTCACAATACCAGAATCCCCATCATAAGTAACTATCCAAGCTCCCATGTATGTATTATTCGTCTCATTACTATTATTCTTGACCTTGTCCATTTTGCGTGCAAATTTCGTAGATCTCGATTTTGTCACTTCCTTATAAACTGAATTTAATAAGTCCTCAGGATACCCCCTTAATCTGAACATATTCATTAAATTCTCACATTCATATTTGTAATCCTCATTCTCTGAAATCATCCTATTCATAAAGACAAACTGGCCTTTTACCAGGCCCCTTTTCTGCTAATATGGATGCACGCTGTTGTAGTGTAAGTAAACCTTTGACTTAAACTTCCCATTATTTTTAGATATATTTACATCTAGGTAGTTGTATCTCATCATATTTTATTTCATAGGTAAATTTTAAGAAATTCGTGGTGGATGATAAATAACTAAAAAAATTTTAAAAACTTTTCTTCGATGTCTGTCCAGAAAATACAAATAGCATCCAAAAAGCATTGATAAAAGTTCAAACAATTATTGTATTCAGATCCAAATATCAATTTTTGCTCCCAGTGTGATAACACAATATTTGCATAAGTGGGACCACAACTGGCTCCCATGGCAATGCCCCTTAATTGCTTAAAAAGTTCACCCTCAAAGAAAAGAAAATTATTTTTTAAAACTACATCCATTAAAACAAGACAAATGTGGAAATCATTAAAAGACAAACCATCATAACCACTAAGAACATCTTCATGCCACTCTAACCCTTGCTCGTGTGGTGTGGATGTGAATAGATCAACCATATCTATAGTAATAAATATCAGTTTTTTGTTATATAACCATTCCTCAACCCCTCTAAGTAAATCCCAGGAGTCTTTAAGACTGTTAGTGACTGACATAGAAAGTTTTTTTCAACTTGATATCAATATATTTTGCTAAGAGGGCTGTTACAGAGCCCTCCACTCACACAACAGGTCTAAGTGGTGGTTTACTAATGTCTTTGTGAACCTTGGTTATGCCAAAGATTGCAGGGACCCTTGGTTTAGGTACATGTAAATAGTTATATGTGTTCATGTCGATAAGGCCTTCTAATAAAAGATCACTCAAGATTAAATACATTTTCTTGTATGCTACATTAATTTTGTTTATAGATAGTCTAGAATATTTAATATCATCATTCAATAACTCCATCATCTTTTCTACATAGATTATGTTATCCATAAATACAACACCACCCTCTTTATCTGGTTTCGTCACCCTAATAGATGCATTATTTGTAAGTCCCTGAAGCAAGTCCATTTCATACTTTGTCAAATTCAACTTTACCTTATTTACTTTGACCACTTGTCTTACTTCATTCTCAGCTACCCGTTCAAAATTTCTTAACTCTGGGTGCAAGGGGGGCGTTGTAAGTACTTCTCCTAGTTAAGGGATTAATACCTCTACCCATTCCATCTGCACCATTAAATAACATTTGTATTTTTTTCTTTTTAATAAATAATTTAAAATCAATAATTAGTTTACTAATGTCAGCTTTCCATCTGGGTATAAACTTAAAAGCCTTTGAAAATAAAGTAAAATGACCTATCTGTACATCCACACTACTATAATTAAAAAAATATTATAATCATTATAACTAAAAACAGCCCCGACATTGGACACATTGTTCATCACTTCTATCTCTGCCATCCCCTGTGACTCCCCTTCCAATGGTTGTAATTGTACTGGACCGGCCTTTTGCTCCTCAATCCATCTGATCTCCTGAGATAAGGAATATCTAAAGGGTCTTCCAAGTTATAAGTAGGTGTTTTAACCTGCCTGTCTTGTAAATTGTCCTGCCTTTCTCCATTATTAATATCAAAGAAATTAGAATCATGATTCATATAATCACTTAAATGTTTATTATTGGCCCTGGGCTTGGGGTAGCATATTTTATCCTTGTATTACCTTACATCCTTATCTACTTTGCCCATTTTCCTATTAAAAACACTTTTACACTTAACTTCAATTTTCTTAATAATCTCAAAATACTTTTTCTTTTCATTTTCAACAGTAAAAAGTATATCATTAATAATGTTCTGGTTAGTACACTCCATTTTGTTCAATAAACACCCCATTTCTTGTTCATTGTTCCTAATAATAGCCTTCATAATGTCTATACCACATTTGTCAAATATGGAAATCAAATCTTTGTGAAATACAGAACCCTCGACCACATTATTTGGGTATTTACATACCTTAAGTGAAGTCCCTAAGGTGCAATCTGCAAATCATAACAGTGCTTTAAATAAGTGTTATCATGTTCCAACATTTTATATTTATATAAAACGGAATCCAATTTGTATAAGTCATTATCATAAGTATCACTGTCCAAATTATTGTTCACATGCTCTGCAGTAAACGTATACTTGCTATTTAAAACTAAATTAATGTCTACCTCTTCACGAAGTGGAGAAACTGCACTGTCACATTGTCCATTTATATTCTGTAAATCAGCCATTCCATTACGCCTGTTAATACCATCATTTCCGGTGTTGGTAGTCCTTGAAGTAGTGGGAAAATGATTGAATCCATTGGTGCTGGTCTTGTTGGTCCACATTTGAATGCCTCTCGTTCCCGCCATGTTAATGTGAACATCTCTCCTTAAAAGCTGGTTTCTTTCTCGTTCCACTTCCTGGTATATGAAGAGAGACATGATTGAACTGTCAGAATATGTGTCTCAGGAAGGTATGACCCTAGCCCTAAGCAGCATCCTACTTTCACCAAGAATGATACCGCAATACCAACAAAAAATAATTTACTTCAACAATTGGCTTAGTTTCTGGTGTCATTCCAAAGGGATCCAGTATCTGTCTGCCTGGGATGACATGGTTGACAGGCCTCAATGCTTTGCCAGTAATGGCTTCCACTTGTCACCCCTGGGATTCAAGATTCTGGCCAAGGCTCTTACCTCCCCCATTGTGCTTTTTTTAGGCAATGTCCCACAGACAAATCTTCCAACATAAAAGATCTGTCAAAAAGCAAATTGAAGGTCATGCTGCTTAATGCTAGGAGCCTTAACCTGAAAATGCACTCACTGGAGGCTCTCCTAGCACTGGAAGATACTGACATCTGTGCAGTTACAGAAACTTGATTCAAGGTTGCAGAGAGCACCCCTGTGTTACCAGGCTATACCTCATTCCACATATTCCGATCCCAAAATAAAGTCGGGAAGACTAAGGGTGGTGGAGTTTCTATTTTCATTAAAGACAAGCACACCTCCAGACTGGTTTGCCACGGCCCCTACTGATTACCACATTAGTGGCAACTCCCTAAGCACACAACCAGTGGTGAGAGGCCTAGGTGCACAAGTTGACAACAATCTCACATTTGACCATCATGTAGCGACAGTGGTCAGAAAATCCTTTTACTTGGTTCATCTCATAAGTAAAGGGATTGCATCCAGAAAAAAAGAGATTATTACCTCTCTGTACTCCTCCCTCATTAGGCCAATAATTGAGTACAATGCCCCGTTTCGTATGTACCTCTCCAAACACCTGCACCAACTGGAAAGGCCAAGAAATACCTCACAAAGAGAAACCATGGCCTCCAGCACCTGTCCTATGTGGATAGGCTCAAATCACTATCACTCTACTCTGTATCATACAGATTGCTCAGAGGTGATCTGTATCTTGCCTACAAGGCAATCTCATACCCTGCTCTACTAGAGATGCACCATATCCGTAAGTCTAACTCCTTGTGTAGTACCCAATCAAAAGGCTTAAATCTAATATATGACATTAACAAAACCTGCTGGAGCGACAGGTTTGTCTCCCAAAGGCTACCCTATCTCTGGAAGAGACTTCCCATACACATCAAACAAAGTACGTTCGCTGACCCTCTTCAAGCGCAACCTTGATGAGTGGATGGGCAACCACAAATTTTTCCCAGGGATTCTACCTGTGCCCCTCATTGACAGGGGTGACAGGTGCTAATTGAGGTTTCTCTTTTGTAGATAAACTCTTGGCTAGGCTTGTAAGTGCCCCAGAGCCATTAGCCTAGTAATCTCATATGATCCTATGATTCTATAAAATGCAAGGTCATACAGACAGTGGTAGAAGTGGCATAAAAGATGGGGACAACAGTGGATGGACAAAGACAGAGAGATGGCATAAAGAATGACACATGAGGCAGACAAACACATAAAGAATAATGTAGGGTGCATGGTGGATGCCAAACCAGCTAAACGGCCCAACCACAGAGATATCAACCACTTCTATAGCTGATGTTATCTATAAGATTTGCCTCCAATGATTCAATGGCCAATGCTTCCTAGGCATGTGACTGGACTAGCCATGACAGGAGGCACTCCACAATGATGAGACAGTCATCCAGCTGGTACCACAAATCAAATATCACCACTCTCTGCAACCACCATTATAAGAATATGGATGACCCATATGAAGTACTACAAGAAAAGCATATCCCCCTCCAAAGAAGTGGTAACAGAGGATAAGTCTGAGCATTGTAAATTGCCTTCAGCAGGTTGACATCTATCATATTACTAAAAAGTAGGCTTGAAGACCACTGAAAACTTAGCAATAGAGACATTGGTCAATGCAGACTAAGGGGACTGCTATTGCCTCTTTGACACCACCACAATTGGACCTATAAAAGGAAGAGAAAACAAGATAGCACAATATTACATACATATATTTCACAAAGATCTGCAGATGCAAAACGCAAACTTGAATACTGTATCTATAGCCCAGTACTGTGCATGGCATATACATCCCACTGCCAGAAGATGCACGCTTACCCTCTGTGACATCCCTCCAAGTTTGCTTGCTACTCATCATTCTCTGTAGAGCAGTTAAAATAATAAAAAAACAATTAATGTTTTTAGTAACCCCCCCGAACCTTTAATTACTCCTGTCTAGCAGGAAAAGGTGGTTCCACCACAGTTCACTGTATTGCTACATGCACTGTTCACCATAATTTGACATCATTCACCATCCAGACAAGGACATACCAAGCATCTACCAAGTACAAATGAGTATTATATTGTCCATGCAGGTTCTCCTGGAAGTCTCTGTGGTGGAACTGCAAGAAATTCTTGCTCAATCTCAGACACCATGCAGGACTCCTTCTGTTGTAAACACCCAAGGAAGTCTTGCTCTTTCACACAGGTTCTCACAAGCAGCAATATTATAGCTTTGTTTGCATGGATGCATATTTAGACATCATGGGATTTGTATCATATCAGAGCAACAGGGTTTTATGGAAAATCAGAATGCAAAACCACTGAGCTATGAGCTTGACATGCTATGTGTGCATGCAATAGTATGCTCCTGTGTCCCTAGCCCTGGGCCAAGCAGGGATGAGCAGGATAGTGCCACGTGTCTATATTACAACATCAAAACTTTAGTTAATCGAATAACCAAAGTTCAATTTTGTAATATCAACAGCTAAAATTGTCGAATGGCCGATTCAACCAAGGGAAACACTTCCCTTGGCCGAATCAAAAAAAAAAAAAACTTTACATCCGAAATCAAGTGGTGGGCTTCACCCCCCCACCCCACCTACCTAAATATACCAACTCTGAGATTGCTTCAAATTGGAGAAATGGGTATACTCCACATAATGGCCAAAGGAAGTGTTTCCCTGGGTTAAATCAGCCATTTGACAATTTACAGTTTCAATATTACAAGTTCGAGCTTTACTCATTTGATTAAGTAAAGCTTTTATCTTTTAATATAGAACCAGTACCATTTAGTGTGGATGGTTCACTGTGTCAATTTCAGAGACAGCTAACTGGCATCATTAACATATCCACCATCTAAAAAAAATCTAAATGGAGCTGGGAATATCACACTGCCTGAGACATCATTAAGACAAGTAACTGTGGAATTGAAAATGTTATAGAATAAGGCATTGCACCTTGGAAAATACATACTAAAAAAAGGCAAGTTTCCTAGTAATGCACACCTTTCCTACACTCAGCACTCACATTGGATGCTAGCAACCAGGACTTATAGGAAGTGGTATATGTGGGTGAGGAAATACAGCACTGGAGCATGACATTGTTATGCCCACCATTGGGTGGCATAACATGGGCTGTGCACAGCTAGAACAGGATAGCCATGATGGCTCTTCTACATAACGGTACAAATTCAGAAGAGAATGAAGTGAAAGTGTGCAGAGGAATACAGGGGATGAGTATGCTGATTCAGTAAGGTGCACCTAGACAACATTTGCTTTGCTGCAGTTTATATAAGAATGAGGGAAAATTGTCAAAGCACAACAGGGAGTAGGTAAGTGTCTGGGTCTACCTAAGATTTTTGAAATCCCACTTCTCCAAACTTAACAAACATGAGACAACTATGCCAAGCACTTACTTTATCAAACCGGCACATCACCAGCAGTTTACTCTGTGAAATGAGGCAGTTGGCCAACATGGGGAACTTGACCTTTTCCCCACTATATTGTGATCTTGGAGTTTGTATATTTAGTTAGGGGGACATGAGGACCACAGCCCCCACATGGTGGGAATGTGGGTGGCAAAGCCCCCCACTTGGGTGGGTTTGATATGCTTTGGTGTGTTACTTTTTTCATTTTGGTCAATTGCCTTGTTTCCTGGAGTAAAATTCCAGTGATATTATGGTTTTATAAAGTAAATGTTTGGCATAGTCATCTTGTGTTTGTAAAGTTCGACAAAGTGGGATTTCAGTAATCTCAGACAGACTCGTAAGTGACCGCCAAGTTTTTTGAGTGGATACTGTTTAGTGCACATACATATGAGACATTCAAAGTTAACCATGCACATTCACTGACCAACAAGTGTAACACACAGGTGTAGATGTCCTGTCACTGGTACAAAATAGAGGTTATAAGTTCATAGGTTCATAGGCATTTACTAGGCTAATAAACACAAGGGACTTTGTAAGCCTAGCCATGTGTCCCAAATATCTGACAAGTTCTGGTACCCTTGATAAGTATAAGCAGGGGCTTGGGAGATGAGCTGTGTACATGTTCCCTGTATCCATTACAGACATAAGTGCCAAACTAGGGGTGAACTTCCTATTTCTTATCCAACTTTCCAAGTTACACTTGAATTGGCTTAGGGAGGAACTCTGCTTCACATGTATGGGGAACCAGTTCCAGAAAAGGGATGGTGTCTGGGATACATATCTGTCTCTCTCTCTCCAGCAGGTCCTAGTTATATCACAGGCAAGGTTTAAGTCTTTAGAATGAGTGATTCTGGTGCTGTTTGTTTTGTGGATATGCAGGAGGTCCATTAGAGTGGGGTCTGACCATGCCTTGATTGTCAAATATAAATCTCCCCTCAGCAGCCTGTAGGAGACAGAATACAGGGATAAGACCTTGAGGCAGTCTGCATAGGACATTATTTACACCCTGTATTCTTTTAGTGAGGAACCTCTGCAGATGTTCCAATTGTTGGATATGCCTGCTTAGGTACATACCAAAGAGTGCATTGCATTCAATGATAGGTCTGATGAATTCTGAATACAGTGGAATAATGACTTCCTTGGAACTAGATGCCATACCTTTGTTTATAAGTCGACAGCACAGAATGATTTTCTCGCTACTGTAGACTCATGATGGTCAAAGGCTAGATTACTACCTGTGTGTATCCCCAAGTCCCTGAAAACTGTGTCAACTCTTATGGGAGTGTTGTCTGCATGATAGTTACCAGGGATGGATGACTTCCCAAAGGATACTATTATGGACTGGAAAAACTCACCATCAGAGAATTATATCTAGCCTATGGTCAGCTTACAAAGTAATTGTGCATTTTGTCCACTCTACCATCTATGTGCATGTCTACCAACTACTTGATGATGTGGAAAGTCCCCCTGCATGAACCACTGCTGTAGGTTGGATAACCTCTGATTAAAAAACAAAAAACAAAAAAACAATGATGTATTGCAAGAGTGGAGATTTAAAAGGGTCAGACAAGAGGTACATTTTACTGATATTATTATATATAGATGACAATTGAAAAAGGAAGAACGTGTTTCTGAGGTAGGCCATATTTTTCTAAGAAGAGGGATACTCCTTTTAAGCCTCCCTCTGTAAATAGTCAGAATGAGAAAAATATGCCCTTTTTATACCATAACTGCAAGGGGAAGAATGGGTGTAATGGCAAAAGTGTGTGGCTTACTACAAAGGGAAGTAAAAGAAGCAAAAGGATATGAAAAAGTCATTTTTTTAAGGAAATAAAAAAACTGTCATAAAGACTGCATTTAAATATTGGGAGGTGTTAATCTGGTAGTCTTGTTGTAGATTCTCCACACAAACATATATGGTATGCCACACTTGTTCCATTCTGCAAAACTATGAGGAGTTGGTAAGGTAATAGGCAGAGGGCAAGAGAAGGTATCAAATGCAGAACTGGACCAAGCTGAAAAATAGGTGAAATGGTATAAGTCAACAAAGGATATAATCTCAAGGTAGGTAGATGGACACTTTCTGAATTTTGAGAAGCATAATGGAGGGCAAATGAGCTGTGTTTCTTGTTGAGAGCCCACACAATCTTCAATATCCTAGTGTCCCATTTGTGTAGCTGAGTCATGGGAATATATGTAGGAAGGGTTTGATTAACATGGAATATTTTAGGGTACAAGAGTATTTTGATCATGAGAAGTTTCAGTTCAAAAGGCATGGGCCATTTGTTCCACTCTGTAAACATTTCATCAACAGAATTCTGTATGATCTAAAGATAAAAAAAACTCATTGAAGCAGGCGTGTGTCCTAAAAATGTCCCAAAATGTTTGAAGGCTTGGTTATTGATATCAAAGTTAAACTGAAGAATATTGGAGGAAATAGTAGGAAAATTAATCCCAGCAGTGTTGACTTGGAAGGATTAACTTTACAACCTGAAACTGAGTACCATTGCTGCAAAATTTATAAAATTAAGGGAAGAGTAGTTTGGGATTCATGGACAAGAAGAAACAGATGATAAGTGAAAGTGCAATTTTACCAGCAGAACTATCTGGGAAATTATTAGATGGTAGATTACATAAGGAATCTTGTAATTTAATTGTTAATGGCTCAATAAATAGTACAGAGAGCAATGGAGCTAATTGGCACCCTTGTCATGCCCCTTTATAAGTGGAATAGCTCAGATAGGAAAGGGCTGATTTTAACTGTCTCCATTGAGCCCAAATAGAAGGACCTAATGGCTGGAATAAAATTAGAAGGAAAGACAAATCGGTGTAAAATGGAAAACAGGTAAAGCCAAAGGACCATAACAAACACCTTTTCACCATCTAGTGTTAGAAGAGTCATCAGCAGTCAGTTTTACCTTTCCTTTTCAAGGCTGTTCACATTATATTATGCCATGAGGCCAATCCCTCACAAACCCAACTTGGTCATGGTGAATTAAGTCATGTAGTATAGACATAATATGTGCTTCCCAATCCCTCATAGAAATTTTCAGATCTACATTTAACAAGAATATTGGTCTATAATTGGATGGGGCATCTGGGTCTTTGCCCAATTTTAATATAGATGTTATTAATAGTTGCTCCCAGGAGGGCTGAATATCTGTGCCTGCTGACGGAGAGATGCATGCCTAACAAAGAAAAAAACAGAACCATATAGCATGTGGTGGGAGGGTCTTAGTTTGATAGGGTGTCCACCTGCACCTGGTGCTTTATTGCACTTAATGTTTCCTAATAATTTCCAAAATCTCTTGTTTCTGTATCGACTTGGCTAAGGGTATTGTGCTATTCCAGAGTTAGTTTAAGTATAACAGGAGCATCTGGGAATTGACTGGTGGCTTCAAGAAATACACTAGTAGAAAATGCATCCTGTTTAAAGATGGTTTGTTAAAAGGAATGTGCAAACTTAGGGTTTGCCTTTTGGAAACAGAGGTATGAGTATTACGAAGAAAAGTCTTAAGCTTATGCTGTGCCTGAATGACTTTGCCCCTTTTATGCCTAGCTAGACTAGATAATAATGAAGGAGAGACCTCATAATAATAGAATCTTTCAGTTTCTACTGACATTTTCTTTAATAGCCTAGGGTGATGGAGATCTTTGCTGCCAAAATGAGAGAGCAGGGCTTCATGGTCAGAACAAGGGTATGGTATAGTATCAAAGCAAGGGTTCATACATAGTAAATCTTCATCTACATACATTCTGTCTATTCTGGAGAAGTTTTATATCTGAAGGAGTAGTGAATGTACAGGGGTTGTAATGGACTTGCTGAACATCTAAATCCATCAGAGCCATCTCTTTCAGGCAGGATTGCTGAGATTTAGCAGCAGAGGGGAGTCTGAAGGGGACAGATGTTGTGTCTTTGGGAAATAAAACACAATTAAAATTGCATGTTAGTATAATATGCCCTCTAGCCTGATCCTGAATTATGTGTAGCGATTTCCTAATTCCATTACAGTTTAGTGAAGAAGGGATATATATATATATATATATATCTAGAGAGAGAGAGAGAGATAGATATGTATATATGTTAAACACCAACCAGACTCTGGCCATGCTTCTCAATGTTAACCAATTAACAACTGGCATAAACTAC
Organism: Protopterus annectens; assembly: GCF_019279795.1. Classification (NCBI taxonomy): domain Eukaryota; kingdom Metazoa; phylum Chordata; order Ceratodontiformes; family Protopteridae; genus Protopterus; species Protopterus annectens. Next base: position 230,584,839 of record NC_056729.1, on the reverse strand, counting down.
ATCATTTTCTCAATACTATTGCAACTCCCTTCCTCTTAGCAGAAGGATGCTTGGATGTTACCAGTAAATTATTTCCCGATTATTCCAATTTTAAGTGCTCATGCCTAGATAAATAGGTTTCTAGCACTAATAAAAGGTCTGGGAGATATGTTCTTACCCATATAGGAAGCCTGGACACTTCAATAGGGGTTTATTCCATCAACATTAATGTTAAATAATTTCAAGAGAATTATTATTTTTACAATAAAAAGTTAATGACTTCTCCATTATGAAATTGGTGATTGCTATTGTTTAACTCTTAAATAGTAAATAAGAAGCATATCAACCTTTTTCTGGTGACTCTTTACTGTACTACAACTTAAAAGAAACCCAGAGAAGTAAAAAAGACACGTAAATATCTTGCAACAGAGAAGCAAGTACTTCACATTATATATGCTAGTCTTAACTATGTCCAACACAGAAATCTGACTCCCAAGGTCAAGGAGTGCCAGAGGCCTGTGACAGGGCTCTCATACAACCTTAGGAGCAAGAATCTGCCAATATATATTTAGCAAGCCTAATCAGTGAAGTGCCCCAGGAAAACCCAACTTTTATGCAAGGGAATATGGGACTGCAGTCAGTGCCTAACTAGATAATAAAACAGGTAAACCAGACTGTGCTGAATAACATAAATTACATTATAGTAATTATGGATGAAGTCCAGAAGAAATAACTGCATTTTCCTCCACTTTTTCCCTCAACTCCCTTCAGAAACCCTTACCGTCATCATTGTTGTATTACCATGCAAGAAGATGAAAATAGATAGTTTAAATATGCTGAGCATAGTGTTGCAAGTTCATGTCTAGAGTGCTTCCAAATTAATTGTTATGTCAGCAGCAGGAGGTGGTAATTTAGAGTGCTTGGGATATGGAGACAGAGATGAAAAATAAAGGGCAGAATGACCTCACTTGTGGAGAGATGTGGACCAGTCCATATTGTCAGTGTGTTGGATATATTGGGCAGCACAGGGAGTAGCTGAGAATAGTCATTATCAAAATTAATCTTATGCCCCAAGTGTTGCCAATCCTTCATTCACCATGCACTTAAATGTTTTCTTATTTTGCTGATAAGACAGAAAACGTACTATGACTGGCCGAGGTAGGAAACCTTGCTGGGGCAAGGGTGCTTGGAGGTGATGCACCCTTTCCAAGTATAGTTTAGAAGAAAAATCCCCATTCAAAAAGGTAGGAATCCAGGCTTTTAAAGACTTTAGCATGTCCCCTTTCTCTGTACCCTTTTGCAAACCCATTAAACAAATGTTGTTACACCCTCTGTTCTCTTGGCCATCCATCTTATTAAAGACAGTCTGTCTAAAATCAAGTAAAATGGCTATCTGACACTCCAGAGCATCTAAATGAAGCTTTGTTTCCTTTGCAGATTGTCTCAGTATTTCACTGTTGTCTGACATATCATGTACTGCATCCCTAGTCTGCTGGACCTGTGTTTGCATCACAGATTGGAAACAGGACATAGATAAAGTTAGATGAATAATGGATGGTAACAGTTTCAAAATCTCTGTGTTCTGTTGAAGCTATAAATGTGTAATTTTGGATGGCGCGTTCTGTTGAAGTGGTATTTGAGGTTGCTTCTCTGCCATCTTTATTTGGGTGCTGCTTCTATGTGCAGATGTCCAGAGCTTTTCAAGACCTGTTTCAGCCTTCAGTGAAATGCTTTTCTTTGGTGGCATTTTAGTGCAGGACAAGGTAAGGTTACTTGTAGGAAAATCTTCACGTAAGTTTTGAAAAAAAATCACTCAAATGAAGATATTTTTGTTGTCAGCATCTGGAGCAATAAGTTGGTAAACTCACATCATGTGATGCAGAACCGGAAGTCAAAGTACTAATTTTAACAGACATCAGGGTTATATTATCTGATATGTAGCTGAAATAGCATTACAATTTCTGTGCTATCTAAACTCTAATGAACTTGAGTTGTTATCTTAATATGATTTTAAACTGATGAATTTAAACACATATCACACTTCATTTAACCCTGGTTCCAATACACTGTGGAGGACAACCATATTATTCCCTGTTATGTAACAGAATTTATACAAATGGCTATTTACTTATTAATTCAATTAAGTATATGGGTTCTGTCATACAGGCAGTTGACTATCTACTTTATCACATATGGATTGACTTTTAAGACATTTAGCCCATTTTCAGTGCTGGCTTTTAAGACATTTAGCCCATTTTTAATGCCAGCACAGGGTATAGTGTCAATTTTTTTGTCAGATCCAAATGAGTTGTGTAGAGTGAATGACCATTGTCTATAGCCTGTGTGACGTTTAAGATCTCCATTTGGGAAAGGCAGTCTGATGTAGGTCTAGTCTGATAAGGTTTATAATATAGTTTATTTTATGAGGTCAGATGAGATTTTCCAGGACTTTGCAGATCAGACTAATTCTGCTAATGTACTTATAGTTTTTGTGGTCAATGATATGACTGTGCTGGTGTAGGGGCATCATCCCAGTAGTGTAGTTTGGGGGGGTGAGAGGGGTGGTCCATCCCAGGTGGCACTTTTGGGAATGTCACATTAAATTTAAAAAAATACTGTTTTGTTTTTAAGGGCATTCTTCTTTTAGAATGGTCCAGTTGTGCACAACTGTCGCATCACATCTGTGCATGCATTGTTGCACAGACATCCTGTTCTTCCTTTCCACCCGTGCACAATCTGAAAATATAGGAGAGCATCAATCATGCTTCCTAGGAGTTGCATGTTCAATCTGTTTACTTCAGGTGTGTGTGTGTGTGTGTGTGTGTGTGTGTGTGTGTGTGTGTGTGTGTGTGTGTGTGTGTGTGTTTGAAATGCCCAAGTTAGGGATACCTGGTGGCTGGTGCTACTTAGGCTCAAACCTTGTGCCTTGGGTACATGGAACAAGAGCCTGAATTCTCTACCCCTACCACCACTTGTGATCAAGGAGTTGAGTCCATGGAATGTCCAGAATGTTTAGCTTGTCTCATACTTTTGCTCTGTTCCTCTTAAAATGTGTGGTGTTCTGGCAAATCAGTGAGGACTGAATTCATTAATGGCAACCATTTAAGTTAAAATCTTCCTATCTTTCAGGAAATGCACTTTCTAAGATTATATATACAAGCAATGTTTAAAATGTGTTCCTGGTTTTGGGCCTTTGCCCCTCCCCCTATAAATTTTGGCTTTTTCTAGACTTCTTGTGCTGCAAAGTTGAGAGATATAATTGAGTGTCAAGTGTATTTTATAATGAGCTGAGAGCTTCAAGGGAAAAGTTTAATGTGGCTTATGTAAAGTCTGTTTGCAATGTGCAACTGTTTGTTTAGCAGATGATATCACTATTGTGCTAATATATTTAGGAGCATTGTTAGTAGCACAACAGGTAGTGCGCTTGCTTTTAATGCAGAAGGCTGTGGGTTCTACTTCCACAGTATGTAGATGGATTGCTGATATTGTACTGTGTTGTACTTTAAAGGTGGAGATGCTGCAGTCCTGAGAATGTCCTTCTCTGGAAGAGATACCTAGTAACTATGAAACTGCTATCAGTTTACCACCCATTCCCTATTGCAATATTACCAGCTTACAGTATCATTTTTAATGTAACATATGCAATTTATTCTTCAAGGACAGCAGGAACTTTACTTGTAGATGAAATAATGAAATATAAAGTTGTTTGCTAACAGCAAATATGCACAGGCAAAGTAATTATCAAATAGGCATTTTTGGGTGAAGTTTTGTTAAGTTTATTTAAAAAGCTTGTGTCACAAGGTTTTATTATACTGAGGAAGTCCACAGAGGTGGACAAATGTGCAGTAATGCTGGCTGATCTTCCGGTGTGGACCATTTTCATTTCCTGGTTTATTTGGACTATTTTGGTGTTTTGTATCTATACTCTCAGTATGGCTTCCCTTCCACCATAAGCAGGACCTAGGTACTTAGCCACATAATCATCAAACCTATTTATTTATCTTTTGCATCCAATATCCTGATTGCTTGTTTTAGTGTCTCTGACAAGGTCAAAGAAAATAATTCCAAGACACTGTTTGACATGTGCACCCACTTTTTCTGTAACAACATTCCTGTCTTAAAGCTACATTTTTGTAACATTCTATAAATGAGGTTTGGTGTCAAACCAAATTTGTCCAGGGACATCTTCAGGTGGGAGTTAGGGAGAAGTAATAAGAGAAATTATAAGGGTAAGGGAAGGAGCCTAGTTGGGGTGGGAGGAAAGGGTTAAATGGGAAGTAGGAGGATTGGGAGGAAATGAGCTAACTGTAGGGAGGGGCTTGGGGGGTTTTAGGAGAGTGTAACTGGTTAAGGAATCACATTTTGAAACAGTGAATGTATTTTTGGAGTTATGTTCTTTTTCTGAACGAGTCAGAGCAGTGCACAGAAATTTTTGGACCATCCCGTTAAGGCTACAAAATTGGGGAAAAGCAGATAGCTATGGAATATAGCTCTTGCCAAAAGTAAGGAGTTCAAACTAAGTTTTTTTCAGCTTAAGGTCACAGTCTTACATTTTGTTGACTTTTGCTGCCTTTCTGGTTTTTGCGAGGTGATTGCTGTTGTTGTTGTTGGAAGTGGTTTCATCTTGTGGTAGTCCGGCAGTTGGGAGAGGTGTAGTTGGGCCTGTGGGTACATTTTTGCAGGCTGTTGGCTTGTTTGGTGTCAGGGCTGTGGTCTGTGTATGCGCAGTGGGGTGCCAGCCAGTCTGAGGTTCATGCAGATGCAGGCCCTGGTTGCGGAAACTCAGTCTTGTATAGGTTATGGTTTCATCCACATTTCTTGCAGCTACATTTTATTGGGGCAGTTGGCACACTTGTTCAGCAGTGATTCCTTTGGCGGAGTTGAGTTTCGGGTCTTGGAAGGTTTATGGAGTTTTGGGCTCGGGCTTGGTGAGCTCTCATGCTGAGGACAGGTAAGGCTCTTGGCCCGGGGGGGTGGAAGTGTCTGACTATGGGGCAATGAGATGGCATGAATGCTAGGCAACTGAATTTGTGTAGGTGAATATATATATATATATATATATATATATATATATATATATATATATATATATATATATATATATATATATATATATATATATATATGGGTCTACTTCATTTTGTTGAAAACTCATTTCATTGAAACACAAATGACTTGGACCAATTCACTGAAAGCTCACTCCACTGAAAACTCATTTCACTGAAACTAATTTTGTTGAAAGTTATATATAGCCTCTTCCCTACTATAGTGCGATCCTGGAGTTAGTATATATGGTAAGGGGTGTGTGGGAGGCATAGCCCCCCACATTGGGGGATTTGGAGGGGTGAAGACCCCCACATATATGTTGTCTTCCTGAAAGAGTTATTCATTGCACTTGTAAGTATCCATCTGTATGCTTTAAAACGTTTACAATATGTGGGGGCTATGCCCCCACACCCCCCAATGTGGGGGCTGTGCACCCCACACCCCCTTTCTTTATATACTAACTCCAGGATCACACTACAGTGGGGAAATGGCCATATATAACTTTCAGCGAAATGAGTTTCAGTGAAATGAGTTTTCAGTGAAGTGAGCTTTCAGTGAATTGATCGCAGGAAACTGACTTTCACTGAAATGAGTTTTCAACGAAATGAAGTAGACCCATATCTATATATATATATATATATATATATATATATATATATATATACACAGTGTATATGACATTTTTTTTCTTTTTTTTTATCTATTGGCCTGTCAAATCGATTGGGGGAAGTATGGTGGGTGATGGGATCCTGTTACATTGACTTTACCTTCTATTAAATGTTGTACATTCTAAATTTTGGATTTACTCTATTCTGCATTGGGCAAAGCTTTGTTTATTGCTCTTCGCATATATTACCGTTTAGTGTATTTACTGTAGCAAACACATGGTGATAAGTGAGTTGAACCTGTGACTAGTAGTAACACCTGGTACCACACTATAAATTGCTGTATGTTTGTGGAAGCATAGCAGTTTTGCTTGTATGACCCTCCTCCCTTGCCCCCCCCCCACACACACACAAAAAAAAAGAAAAAAGTTTGAGTAGGAAAATGCTCCTACTTAAGAGCAGTTACATACGCTTGCTTGTTGTTACATGGTTAACTGTTAATTTCATTGTTGGTCAGTGGCAGTGAGTTTTTGCCTGCCATTATCTGTGGTGCTAAGGGCCGCAAGTTTTCGTTGGGTTTTGAGTTGGGATGGTGAGGAAGGTAATAGCAGGTCTTCTAATGTAATAGTTGGTCCCGCTGAATGGTCCATTTCTGTGATTCTTTTGTGGCTTATAAGAGTTCCTGTTTCTACTACTTTCTTGTGGTTTCATCTTCATGGGCTTTGTGGTACCCATGAGTCATGGCTGTTAATCACACATGCATATAGCATGACTAACCACTGAAGGGGATGGGGTGTAGGGACGATTTCATGTAGTGCATATCTTCCACTGTTCAGATTGTCTCCGAATTTTTTTTTTTTTTTTGGGGCTTGGCAGACAGAGTTTCAGACTTCATCTTGTCACTAAATGCATCGTAAGGTGAACCTTTTATATTAGCAGCTTTCTAAGTTTAAGGGACTGTTGGTATAGTACAGTCTGCCCATATTTTGGGCTTTGGTTTCCCCATTTTTTCTGTCTTTGTCTAGCTGTCTTTTTCTTTTTCAGAGAGGTAGAAGATATGCAGGGGAACATACCACTTGGCTGTCCAGATTTTACATACTGTAGTGTCCAGCTTTGGCAGGTGTGTTCACGTCTATTTGATTTTATTTTAATAGTAATGAGGTGGCAAACTTTGTAGGAGGCAAGACCAATTCAGATGCATTGAGGGCATTACAGAAGAGTCTTGGAGAAGCTGCAGCAATTGGAGACCTGGAGAAGGTTTAGCAATTTGTGGGGAAGGGTGCTGAAGTGATCTCATATAATTTAATGGATGGTGTGTATATTTTGAAGGAGGACTGGTTAGCTCTAACATTCTTCTTAACAGCTTGATTTATACCTGTTAAGAAATTAGACAAGCGGGCAATAAGTTATTAATTTTCTTGGAGCTCAAAAGGTATTTTTTGAACCTTATCATTTTTGTGTGTTTGTGGCGTGTTGGGTAGACTTGCCATTGGACAACATGTTGGTTCTGGCACATTGATTAGGTAGACAGTGATGACATATGTTGAGTTCAGGCATTGTGTTGGAATGACGGAAGGGAACTTGTTGGCTTGCTTCTGATGCAGCAATGGGCACACAGCTTGGAAGTGCTTTCCAGTATCTGCAATATGTTGTATTTAAGGGAAAATATAGATATTTATAACAGGTGCTGGATATTGGTTCGAGACTGACAATGCATGACTATGTACTGAGGATTGAGCCTTCAGTGATTGGTTTTGCATTTTGGACTTTTTCCTCTTCACAGGACTGCTTATTTTGGCAACTTTGAGTTTTGCCAGAGCAGTATCTTAAGGGTTGTTCTATGTGGGACCCTTTTCCTTCTTTTATGGTCTGTCTAGACTTTCAGGCTGGATACCCTTCAGAGAATTCATGGTAATGCAAAACCTGATCTATCAGTTTTTTAAGTTTGTAAGAACAACATTTAAGTGACCCTAGTTTTGTACCTTTGTCCTCCCATTATTTATGGTTTTGTCCAGATTTCTTGCTTTAAGAGGTTGAGAGGTATGGGTTGAGATAATCTGTGCTGAACGGTGGCGAGAGGAATGTGCTAATACCATACCTTTTCTAGGCAGACATTTTCCAATAGCATCATACCTCTCATATACACATTTTTGCAGGAGGGAGAGGTATGCACAGAATGTCCATATCTTTGCCTCATAGTTTGGTCTGGGTGCACAAATGGTGGTTATTTGGCAAATTACTAGGAGGAAAGATATTTGAGTTCAGAATTTCCACCCTTCAGGAAATTCATGCTAATGCAACACTGGACCAGTTATATATGCTTGTAAGACCAGTATAAGTTTATAAGAGCAATATTATTAAAAAAAAAAGTGTGTGTGTGTGTGTGTGTGTGTGTGTGTGTGTGTGTGTGTGTGTGTGTGTATGTATATATATATATATATATATATATGGTTCTACCTGACTTCGTCGACAGCGCAGAAGACCGACATCGGAGCTCCAGAAGATCGAATCGAAGAAGACCGAGTGGCAGAACATCGACAATGCAGAAGACCGACACGACGGATGACAACACCAACGCCGAGGATGCCGACATGGGGAAAGGCTGTGTGAGTATGCGGTAGTGACGGACGTTAGGGTGCGAGGCAGGTAAGTGTGGAGATTGACGGTCTGTGGGGATAGGGGTGGGTTAAGTGAGTTAGGGTTAGGGAGCGATAGGGGTGGGTTAAGTGAGTTAGGGTTAGGGAGCGATAGGGTGGGTTAAGTGAGTTAGTTAGGAGGCGATAGAGGGGTGGGTTAAGTGAGTTAGGGTTAGGGGCGATAGGCGGGTTAAGTGAGTTAGGGTTAGGGAGCGGTAGGTAAGTGTGCGATAGTGACGGACCTTAGGGTTAGGGTAAGGTTTAGTGTGGGCTTGTAAGGATTTTGGTGTGCTTGTGTTGTGTGTGTGGTTTGTGGAATGGGGATGTGTTTTGTTTTAATTGTTATTGTGGTGTGTGCAGTGTATGGGGTTTCGTGTTTGTGTACCGTCGGTTATTTCGTTGTCGGTTATGTGTGGTTTCGTGTTTATGGACTGTCGAATATGTGGTGTCGGTGATGTGGTTGTCGGTGTTGTGTGGTTTCGACTATGTCAGGTAGAACCATATATATATATATATATATATATATATATATATATATATATATAAAATTACCTAGTTTAGGACTTTTGCCCCACTTTTGTTTGTGGCTTTGCCCAGAGGTTTTGTGCTAAGGTTGAGTGTATGGCTTGCACACATTTTACCGATGCCTGCAGTAACTTGAGTTTGCTATGGAGTCCTCAGACCAGATAGCTAGCTTAATGAAGGTATAAGGGATGGGCTTATTGATTTTGTTTGCCACGTAGACACATGGTAAAGGGTTTGATTACCATTGTTAATTTTGGTGGGGGGGGGGGTCACAGAGCTTGTATGGCTGCAGGGATTGAATTGGTGAATTATGGGAAGGATGGAGCACTACTTCAAGGGATGCTTTACTATGTGTTTTATACATCTTAACTTTCTTTGCTGGGTACATGCTGTTGTTAGAGCCACTTGCAGAGTAAAGTAGCACATGATAAGCTGCCAGAGTTACACATCCTAACAGATGAATAGGTATTTTTGTTTAAATGATATATTGTGATAAGTGATTGTGCAGGATGGTCTTTGTAGTGCTTATTTACAGAAATGCTCAGTCTGTTTTGTGCATTAAGTTAATTTGGCTCATGCAGTGCAGTTTTGGAGTTGTGGAAGGAAGTCATAAGGTAATCCAGCCATTTAGATGTCCGCAGTTCCTGCTGTTTGGGTCACAAAACTGTTTGTTGCATTACTTTCTTTTGCTGGTGGTGAAAAGTTTTGCTGAGAGATATGGTGGCACCAGGTTCTTGAGGACAGAGGCTGCACCATTGATGAGGTGGACCCTTGACAGTGCCTACTGTTATTAAGAAGTTTTGGCTTGTGTGTGCACAGAACTTATGGTTGTCTTTTCTTTTGCAGATGACAAAGCTAAGAGTGGGCATCAGGTGGTGGCCTGAAGGAATTGCACTTGAAATGTGGTGGATGTTTTGGCTGCTGGAGTGGTGCATAATGAGGTTGCACGTAATCCTATTTTTAGTAGGTACTCATTTAGGCATGTCAGAATTGGTGCATTTTGAGAGTAGTGTGGGGACAGGTGAGGAGAATTTAAGTCACAAGCAGGGCGAAGCAGGTTTGGGGGTTTATGGGGAGTTGGAGTTGCCCAGAGGGGTGGAGTTACCAGAGCATGAGTTTGGGGCAGGCTTTGGGGGCATGGTAGTAAGTTTTTTTTTTTTTAAGTTACTGGGGCAAGACTGTGCTAATGTGGTCTGTGCTACTTTGACTGTATGCACTGTTGGTGATAGCCAGAAACAATGATGGATTAATTAATGTTTTGCAGCTCTTCATACTACAGAATTTGTATGTCATGCAGTTCATCTGGGTAGCTTTGTGGGGTCATGGCCCTTTCTTTCTTTATTGAGCATCATTGGGTAAGGTTTAATAGGTTGGTGTATGTTGATTTGGTATTGTGGCAGACTTGTGTTTAGTAGTTAATGGTAGGGCATTTCATCACGCTGTTAGAGTTTTTCAAGGGGATTTGCAATTAATTACTGAGGTGATGACAACTTTGGGGATGGAGTATAATTTTGTGGAATGGTTTTGGATTGCAGGCCAGCAGAAATTAAGGACATTGGAAGAAATGATATTAATCGTTTAGAGTTTCAGTATGGAGTTGATGGCTAGCAGGACAACTTGTGAAGGAAAATACTTTGTTAATTGCATTTAGCCTTGGGAACATGGTTAGGCAGTTCAGTTGGTAAAGGTGAGTTAGTATAGATTAGATAGCTGCACAGGTGTTTGGAGGTATATTCAGCAGGTAATGACCTGGTAATAATTGCAAAGCTACTGTTGGTATTTAGAATAAATGTGGATGTTGGTTTGCAATAGGTTTTACAAGGGTATGGGTATAACTATGGCACTGAACTGGTTGATTTGAGTATTTATATCACGGGCTTTGCAATATTGATGACAGGGATCCAGTTTGGTTCAGAGAGGATGGTGTACACTAAATGATATTTGACATCAGCTTTTTTGGCTGTACAATTAGGCTTGCTTTGGAAGGTTTAGTTGGAAGTTTTAGTATAAATGAGGGGGAGCAGCCTGGTCAGGTTGGTGGGTAGAGAAGAGAATCAGGCTTATCCCTCTTCTGTTCCACCTCTGGTGTTGGATATTCATTTCAATGAGTTGGGAAATTCAAGTGAGCAGTTGGTCGCTGCTTGATAAGTAAAAGTACATGAACAGAGGTAACGACACTGCTTACTTGGTTGGATGGTTAATTCAATAACTGGAAAATGGAAGTGAGTGGTGGGATGCTGCTTGATACGTTAATAAGCGAGCGGGAGTAAGGAGGCTGCTTATTTGGTCAAGGTGAGTGGAGTCATGCCGCCCTGGTTAACAGTTTTACAGATATTTATGTGATGATAAATTGCAATATTAGTAGTCAATAAAGTTATGTTTATGGAATTTGAATAAAGGTTGTCAAATGTTATTTGGTGTGCTGCGTGTTTACTGAAGGGGACCGGGAAAAAGTCCTTTCTATCAACCTTGCTGCATGTTTTTCTCTCCATTTCCTGCCTGGCTTTTTGTTTTACAGTTCCATATCTATATCCTTTGTAGTGCATAACCTAAATCGTGACCTAATATTATGATGAAAAGTAATCAAATTTTACATATGTAATTCAGCTTATTTAATTGTAATTAAATGTCTGACAATTTTCTGAAATCAATACACACAGACATATCATCAGACACACATATAAACAGGGAGATAGATAGACATAAACACACACTTAAAACACACACACACACACACACACACACACACACACACACACACACACACACACACACACACACGCTTGTGCACGTGCAAGTTCAATGAAATACAGTGCCTTCTTTAGACAGCTATACCAGATTGCTTTGCAGCTTAATGTAAATATTTGTTTTGGTTGTTATACTAACATAATTTTTGGAAATTATTTTTGCTTTTCCCCTCTTTTTTATTATTATTTTTTTAAATAATTTTCTTTGTGTTTGAATAAAATATCTACATTATCATAGAAATCACATTTTGTGTTTCTTGTTGTGATGCTTAGAGCAGGTTAATTATCATGAGATGTGTGAACTGTAGGACAACTGATTTTTGGCAGCTAAATTATTTTATGTTCTCTTATACAATTGTTTGGTTGAAATCTGTGTGAGTGAGTTTTGTACATTATCAACTGTCCTTTTCTTGTAACAAACTTGAAATAATTTCCTTGTCATTTGTCTGCTCTCATCTCTAGTTTAATTGAAACAGACCTCTTACTGCCATCTTAATTCACTTTTAGATCATTTTGTGATAGTCTGCCTTATAATATAAACAATCAATTATTCATTCATACCTTCATTCTGGTTTATTGCATACAACACTAGACTCAGTGTCATACTTTTTTTTCCAATTTGCATTTAAAATCTCCACTTAATACCATTAACTGCTATGAACTTATAAAGTTAATGATAACAGATTATATGTAACAGCAGTTTAACAGAGAGTTTAGGAGGACCGAGGATAGTACCTAGAGTAGTGCCACTACTTTTTGGGCTGCACAGCTAGGAGCAAAGCAAAACAGCAATTTTATTCATTCCTGGCTTCATTTCTAAGTAATGATATGGTGATGTGTGACAATAAGAAATGGTCTGTATCCCTGGAAGCTGGTGAGAGATGGAATAACAGTTTTAGATAGGGGGTAGAATAACACTTTTAGATAGGGGGATGCAAGGTAGTAAGGGGTCGCACCAAGGGAACAGATGATACAGTGAAGCGGCAGTAGATGTAGAACAGCATATGAGGGTTTAGTAATAAAAGCAGAGAAAGTAAAGAATTTAGCAGGCACTGAAGCAGAGCAAATAACCGAACATAGACTGAGCAGTGATACATGAGGGGAGTAACATACTTACAGTTAAATAAAGTTGAGGGCACCACTGAGGAGTGATAAATAATTAGGTGGGATAGGGAGACAGACAGACAGGGGAATAAGAAAAAAATGGAGAATTTATAAAAAGAAAGTTGGGTGAGATATTCAAGATGAAGCCAGGAGCTTAGCTCAAAATGATGTCAAAGTAGATGATGGGATTGCATATTGTTTGTAGAAATTCAAGTATGATTTGAGATTAATGGTACAATGTAACATGAGGGAAGATGCCTGGTGAGTAATGTAGAGTATTAAGTTTCTTTGTTCTTTTGAAGTTGCTTCCTATAGTTGAGAGTACAGGGTTAAATTCCTTCCACTACCGTTTGCCTACTGTGTATCCCTGAGCAAGTCACTTAACCAGAATGAGCTCTCAAGTCACTCTTGAAAAGAGGCACTTGTATCCAGATGGCTTACCTGGTTAATAAATGAATAATAAAAGTTGGTTGGTTAGTTGGTTAGCCAGCTTGGATGAAGTTGCATGGATTGCTAGGTGGCAGTGGTTAAAAAAGTGACAAGCAAAGGATAAAAGGGTATGTACAGGGCTCAGTTCCTTCTGCCACCATTTGCCTACCATATGTCTCTGATCAAGTCACATAACCAGACAGTGTCCCAAGAAAAAAGACAGGTAAAGGTTAAAAAGGCATGAGCAGATATAATCATAGGAGGAAAGGCAGGAAGGACAGCAGACATGTCAAAGCTATCATAACTAGGGAAATGAGAATTGTGAGAAATAAAAATAACATAAGGAAGAAATGATAAAAAGGAGAGTAAAGAGAGAAACTTTCATTGACAGGAATCAAAGGGAGAGAGGGAGCACCAGTCAGATAAATAAATGAGAAGAAATAGGCAGAAATAGAGAAGACCAACCAGAAGAGAGACAGAAGAGAAACTCTGTGGTACAGATAGGTAGGAAAATAGCATACAACGTCATGTGAAAGTTTATCAAATCACAGAGGAGTAGAACAAATGAAAGCACAGTCTAGGAGTAGAAAATACTGGGGAAATGTCACCATTAGGGACATCTAGGAGTAGAAATTAGTGGGGAACTTTCATCATTAGGTAATGATGATGATAATCATATGGAAATAATTTAAATTAGTAGCTGTCAGGAAGAAACTGAGTGTAAGAATGAAAAAAAATCATAAAAAAGGGATAGCCAAACAGATTCTGTTCAGCTGGTTTCATAGTGGGGGTTGGTCAACCTTCAAAATCTTTTGAAGACAACATATCCAAGGTGTGAGCACAGCTTTTTGTGTTATCTGATTCTCTGAGGCTCTGACAGTATCAGTATCTTAGCTGCTCTTTGTAGCCTAGCTGTTACTGACTCAGTAGCCATTTGGATACAGAATGCCTACAAGTATACTTTTTGGCACTTAATCTGTTATCAGTGATGGTCAACAAAATTGTGCTGCATTTATTGATTTGTTTGAGATTGCTTTTCTCAGTGTCTGCTTTTTGGTTTAGTTAAAAAAAAACTGCTGTTTACTGATTTACTTGTGATTTCTTTTCTCAGTGTCAGCATTTTGTTTTAGTTAAAAAAACTGTGCTGTATTTATTGATTTGCTTGAGATTGCTTTTCTCAGTGTTGGCATTTTGTGTTAGTTAACAAAACTGAGCTGCATTTATTTATTTGCTTGTGATTGCTTTTCTCAGTGTCAGCATTTTGTTTTAGTTAAAACTGTGCTGGATTTATTGATTTGCTTGAGATTGCTTTTCTCATTGTCTGCATTTTGTTTTCATTAAAACTGTGCTGCATTTATTGATTTGCTTGAGACTTCTTTTCAGTGTCTGCATTTTGTTTTAGTTAACAAAACTGTGTTGTGTTTATTGAATTGCTTATGATTGTTTTTCTCATTGTTGGCATTTTGTTTTTGTTAACAAAACTGCTGTATTTATTGATTTGCTTACAGATTGCTTTTCTCAGTGAATGCATTTTGTTTTAGTTAACAAAACCGTGCTTCATTTATTGATTTGCTTGTGATTGCTTTTCTCAGTGTCTGCATTTTGTTTTAGTTAACAAAACTGCTGCATTTATTGATTTGCTTGTGATTGCTTTTCTCACTGTCTGCATTTTGTTTTAGTTAACAAAACTGTGATGCATTAATTGATTTGCTTGTGATTGCTTTTCTCAGTGTTGGCATATTTAGTTAACAAAACTGTGCTGCCTTTATTGATTTGCTTGTGATTGCTTTTCTCAGTGACTGCATTTTGTTTTAGTTATCACAACTATGCTGCATTTATTGCTTTGCTTGAGATTGCTTATCAAAATGTCTGCATTTTGTCTTAGTTAAAACTATGTTGCATTAATTTTTTTGCTTGCGATTTCTTTTCTCGGTTTCTGCATTTTGGTTTAGCTAAAAGTGTGCTGCAGTTATTGATTTGCTTGTGCTTGCTTTTCTCAGTGTCTGCATTTTGTTTTTAACAAAACTGTGGTGCATTTATTGATTTGCATGTGATTGCTTTTCTCAGTGTCTGCATTTTGTTTTAGTTGACAAAACTGTGCTGCATTTATTGATTTGCTTGTGATTGCTTTTCTCAGTATGTGCATTTTGTTTTAGTTAACAAAACTGTGCAGCATTTATTGATTTGCTTGAGATTGCCTTTCTGTGTCTGCATTTTGTTTTAGTTAAAAAACTGTGCTGTATGTATTGGTTTGCTTGAGATTGCTTTTCTTAGTTTCTGAATTTTGTTTTAATTAAAACTGTGCTGCATTTATTGATTTGCTTGAGATTGCTTTTCTCAGTGTTGGAATTTTTAGTTAACAAAACTGTTCTGCCTTTATTGATTTGCTTGTGATTACTTTACTCAGTTTCTGCATTTTGCTTTAGTTATAGCAACTATGCTGCCTTTATAGCTTTGCTTGAGATTGCTTTTCTCAGTGTCTGATTTTGTTTTCCCCACCCTCCCACTGCAGTGTTGGTGCATTCTTAAATTTGGTGGCTTTGGAATTACCTCCCCTGCCGTTAATTTGAATTTGGGCACTCCTCACAGTCCATCTCATTTGCTTACTGTACTGAGTACAGGGTGATCATTTGGGTAGGACTACTCCCTTTCTTCTTCCTCCAAGTCTCATCTCATCAGCTCATTCTACTGTTTACAGAGTGAGCTTTTGGGAAGGCCAACCACCTTAGTGCCTTAGTCTCTTAATCTTGAATTATCTTGCACTTTTTCATTTATTTATTGTGTTCTTCCTCCTTACTCTTAAGTGTTGAAGTAGTTTTATTCTGCTATATTTATTAGCCCGATTAAAATTGTCTGTTATTCTAACCCTCTTAGTTTTGGTATTAGCACTTGGGCTTCAGGCCAGCTATATTACAGTTAAGAAGGTTTTTGTGGTCTACACTGTTGTGGATAAACCCTTATCAAAACCCTCTCTCCACAAGTCCATCCAAATTTCAGAACAATATGTCTGGACAATTCCCATCAGTTTCCCATGCAAGCCTGGTCGACATGGACATACTGAGACAGTGTAGCAACTGCCTCATGTTCACTGACAACCCTAATCTCCTAGCACATAATTCTTCTACTTGCGAGAAATGCATCTATATCAATAAACTGGAATCCATGCTCTCTTGTGCCTCAGTCAGTACCCCGACAAAGAGCAGATTGCCAGAACAAACACTACACCACCCACATCACATGGTCAATCACAGCACACACCCACATATACAGAGGTCATCAATAAAAACTTACCAAAGCAAGCAGAGAGCTACAAAACACACTCACAGACATTCCACACACAACACCAAACACATTACAAACAGCAGACAACATACCAGTGTCTCGCAAACTCAGCCCATAAGGCATAACAATTAACTCATACAGCTCATAAAGCACAACATTAAACCAAACATACTAGTCAATGGTGATTCAGTTGTGAGACACACTGATGTCCCGCTAACCAGGCTCGACAAGGAGAAGATCACTGTCAGTTGTCTGTCAGGTGCCAGAATCTGCCACATCACACATGCACTTAAGTCTCTCCACAACAGGTACAATTATGTCTCTGTCATTGTTCATGTTAGTGGGAATGACATAAGACATACCTCCCTGGACTATATGAAGAGAGACATGATTGAGCTGTCAGAGTATGTGTCCCAGGCAGGTATGACCCTAGCTTTAAGCAGCATTCTACCTTCACCAAGAATGATACCACAATATAGGTTCATAGGTTCATAGGTTGATACTAGGCTATCTGCCCTAGGGCATTTATAAGCCTAGCCAGAGTGTGTTTGGCTTTCGCCACCCTTTTAGATTAGTTGACTGTGCCTCTGTATAGTAGGTCACAGAAGATAGCCCTTTTAAGGTTAGTTTACTGTGCCTCTGTCTAGTAGGGACACAGAAGACATCCCAGGGGTAAACCTACAATCTCCCATCCACTCGTCAAGATTTCTCTTTAAGAGGGTCATTGAAGGGCTCTGCCTAACATGGATTGGGATTTTGTTCCAGAGTGAGGGGAGCCTCTGGGATATGAATCTGTCCCTCCAGCATGTCCTCTCTATTTCTGTGCTGAGGTTTAAGTCCCTGGAGTGTGTATCTCTAAGGGATTTGGATTTCCTGAGGTGGAGCATGTCCATTAATTCTGGGTTGGACATGGCTTTATACATCAGGCACAGATCGCCTCTGAGTAGGCGGTAAGCAACCGAGTAGAGCTGGAGTTTCTTTAGCCTAACTGCGTAGGGCATCTGTTTGAGTCCCTTGATCCTCTTGGTGAGGTACTTTTGGTGTCTTTCCAGTTGCTGCAGGTGTCGGGTAAGGTACATCCCAAATGGGGCATTGTATTCAATTATGGGCCTGATGAGTGATGAGTAGAGGGGCACAATGACCTCTCTTGATCTAGATGTGAACCCTTTTGTGATAAGGTGGGCTATATAGAAGGCCTTTCTAACCACTTTGGCAACGTGATTGTCAAAGGAGAGATTACTATCTACTTGGGTCCCCAAATCCCTAATTACTTCTTCCATACTTAATGGATTACCACCTATGTGGTAATTTGTGGGAACTTTGTTTTTCCCAAAGGGGATGACTATGCACTTTTTGGCATTTAGCTTTAGGCCATGGCTCTGGCACCAGTTATCCATCTCTGTGAGACCCTTTTGGAGGATACTTGTGTCAGTCGGCGAGTCGATTATGGCACCCAGTTTGCAGTCATCTGCGAACTTGGTCAGCCATAGTCCTCCCATGTTAGCCTGTACCTCAGAGAAATATATACCGAACAAGAGAGGTTCCAGGACTGAGCCTTGTAGGATGCCACTTGTAACTGGTTTAGAGTCTGACATGGCACCTGCAATTCTGACCATGTGGGTTCTATCCCTGAGCCAGTTTGCAACCCATCTTGTGACATAGGGGTTGATATTCAAGCTGGTGAGCTTATTTATGATGCCCGAGTGGGGTATTGTGTCGAAGGTACAACACAAGGCCAGCAGTATATGATCCAGAAGTCATCAAATAAAAATACTAAGTCTAATACATATAACTGGCTGAAAATAGCCCTTTATTAGTAAGACAGACCGGTTTCGGCAACCAATGCCTTCTTCAGTGTATCAACATTTCACACAAAATACAATCCATTTATAGACACACCTCACCTGAGAGACAAGTGGAAAATGCAACCAATGTGTAGTTAAAGAACACAAAAAATATACATTGCTATAATGTATAATAGTAAATGCAATCATGGCTTAAAACAAAAAATATACACTACTGTAATGCATAATAGTAAAGGCAATCATGGCTTAACATTAGGTAACAAATGTAACATTTATATAAATTTCAGATAATGATTAGAAAAATATTATGGAATGCCCCCCACATATTATATTAAATATCATGAATGTAACTGATATGAGAAAACTCATAATATGGTTAATAGTTGTCATAACCATAGAGTCACATCAAGAACATGAAAAAAGTACACTAGGTGTTCCAACCAAAAATATGTGGTTAATAAATAATGGTGTAGCCGGATTGGAGAATCCATGCTTGGTCCAAGGTTCCATAATGCTTGGTTCAGCTATAATCGAAGCAGGTATGTTGGCATACCTGTAACTGTCCTTCATCGGATTCTATGTGACACATAAGAAAAACTGTAGAGAAATATAAGAGATAGAGGCATACAGATTACTATAAACCAATAATCATAATAATTCATGATAAAAATGTGATATATAAATCATTTAACATAAGCCTAAAACATGAACTATACCCACCTCTATCCCTATGTTTACAAGTGGTCGTTAAGTCCAGGGGGAAATAAAGCCCCCAATGTAATGATCCAATGTTGTTCCTTATAAGTAAGTATTTTATGCCATCCCTAGTTGTTGCTGCGGTCACCCAGAATTCTGTCTATGATTACAAAAGAGAACTGTGCTTCAGGATGTTTCAGAGTATGCCTGTACAGGGCATTAGTATCTTTCCTGGTTTTAATATCTGATCTATGTTCGTTGATCCGTGTTCTCAATGGTCTAGAGGTTTGACCTACATAGAAAGCTTGTCACCGATAAGTTACCAAATAAATCAACCAACTGCTGCTGCAGTTGCGAAATATTCTGCATTGATACACTTTGCTAGTATTGCGACTGGTGAATTCTTTGCTCTTAATGACTTGTTTGCATGAACCACAATGGCCACACGGGAAAGTGCCTACTAATATATCCCCTGATATAGTCATTTGTTGGTGTATTGCTCCCCCACTTTCTTTGTGTTTGAAGTGTGAAAAGAGAGAGCCAAGAGTTCTGCCTCTCCTGTAGGAGAAGTGGCATTTTTGATCCAATATTGTTCTCAAATATTCATTGGCCATAAGAATATTCCAATGCCTATTGATAATAACCTTGAGAGCATTGGAATTTCTACCAAACGTGGTTACAAATCGAATGATATTTGTGGAGCAATCCCTGGTGTTGGATTGATACTGTAACAAAGTTTTTCTCTCCATATTCTTAGTCCAATTCCAGGCATTAAGAATGTCTTGGTGTCTATAGCCCCTGTTGGCAAACCTGTGATAGAGATCCAAGCCATCTCGATCAAAATCACCCTGTGTCGAGCTCAGGCATTTAATATGCATAAATTGTGACTTGGGGATGTTGCAAATGGTGTGGCCTGGGTGCATGCTGAAAGCATGCAACAAAGTGTTATATTGAGGGTATTTACGATAGGATCTAGTGTTCAATGTATGGTCTGTGTTTCTGGTGATGGTAACATCCAAAAAATTAATGCTTTGGAGATCGTATGTTACCGTTATCTGAAATTTATATAAATGTTACATTTGTTACCTAATGTTAAGCCATGATTGCCTTTACTATTATGCATTATAGCAGTGTATATTTTTTGTGTTCTTTCTCTTTAACTACACATTGGTTGCATTTTCCACTTGTCTCTCAGGTGGGGTGTGTCTATAAATGGATTGTATTTTGTGTGAAATGTTGATACACTGAAGAAGGCATTGGTTGCCGAAACTGGTCTGTCTTACTAATAAAGGGCTGTTTTCAGCCAGTTATATGTATTAGACTTAGTATTTTTATTTGATGACTTCTGGATCATATACTGCTGGCCTTGTGTTGTACATTTGAATGGTTTTGGCCGTGCATCTACCTACCTGCATAGCATCATGTTGGGTTGTGCTTTCTTAGCTATGCTGTAGGACAAAGGATCTGGAAGCTATCGTTTTTTTTGTACAGGGGAATCCTCCCCTGACATTTTTAAGTTTTTTGCAACTATTTGACCATCGCACCTGCGAGACAAGGTTTTTTGGATGTATGCAACCAACGATTGATGGATATCTTCGAATCTCTTGTTACTACAATTGTGATTTCCTTCAACATGGGCTTTTTGCGTATCATGGTGGCGTTTGTGTATACCTATGTGGCCTATGCAACATCATTTTAAACGAGGAGCTGTTGTTTCAAGGACTACATATCCAAGGTTTGATTTAGCTTGAATACATGAATCGAAGGGTTGGTTCTGTGTTTTATTGAAGCAGGAGTTCATGTTGGTTGGTCCTGCAACTGGATATGTTTGTTTGAACTTTTCGAGAGCCTTAGTCGCATTTTTTCTATTTTTACAACAACCGGAGGGTTTATTTACAGATTTCTATGCTGTCGGATGTTCATAACAAATTCGGAGGCGTTTCAGGTGGTCGTATAATTTTGGATCAGTATAAAGTGGGACAAACTGTTGGATTTTCGCCTAAATGGGGTTGGTGCTGTGCTTTTTTAACTAAGTGTTTCATCAGACTGCTTAGTTAATTCTATTGTTTGTCTAACTACTGGGTGCTTCAGTCGAATTATCGTCACTAACATACAAGAACTGGTAGGGGAACTATGAATGTCTATGCTTAATGCAACCGGAGCAACATGGAATGGTGGTCGATTTATTGACAAGCACAAACAGTAATATTTCGAGGTTGGGGATATCAGTGACTTTTTGGCTGACACAGATTGCTTTATAATAACAGGAAGCTGATGAACAGTTGGTATATTCCAATGTGTAGACTTCTTTTTTGGTGTACCTACTGAAGATGTTTGGGGGATGACAAAGATTGTCTAGGATTATTTATATTCTTTTATACATATTTTTCACTGCATTTATATGCATATGCCTTTTTACATTGGTGGAGGTGCATTTTTAATAACTGTTTGCATCGCTTATGTCAATGACTGCCTACCATAACTAGTAACACCTGTTCTGTGTATAACATCATTATTTTTTCTCTATATTATGTTATTTCTCTATTGTGTTGGTCGCAAACAATATATTTTGTGTATATATATATATATATATATATATATATATATATATATATATATATATATATATCTATATATATATCAGGTTCTGTAGCAGGCTTTTTGGAGCCAACTATATTATTAATACAGTTTCTTAACTGATTTTGTAAACTTGGTTCTTACCAATATGAATAGTATATACATTACTATGTGAGCATCACAATATTGATATATTTTTGATATACTTTTGATATATCTATCATTATAGGCACTATTGCCATTGTATGCTTCTTACATCACTATATTAGTCTTGGATACACCTTTTTAGGCTTAGTCTGGAATATTAGTGGTTTCTACAAGCATTATTATGGCGCATTTGCAGGCCCTACAACCCAATTGTGCTACACAGTGTTGATGTGTTGACTGTTTGTTAACATCATATTGATTTTGGCCATCTATTGGGCATATCTTTATACTGGTACTGTTTGTGTTGTACAACAGACTTACTCTTCGAGAGGTCACCAACACCTAATTCCAAGGTGTATGTACTGCATATTCAGATTATTGGTTTTGTTCTCACCTTGATATCTACTCTTGCTGTGCTGGCTTTGTGTGTGTTTTTTTCTCTGGTACAATAATAATATTTTTTTGGTAGTCAGTAGGGAATCTTGATGTGATTCAGGGGCTGATATCCATCATCACTATATATTATTATTAAATACTGATTCTCTGTCATAGTGTTTTATCTTGGTTTGTGGTCTCTGTTTTTGGGCTTGTAACATATATCAAACATGGACCTAGACAGTATCCTAACTGGATTGTGTGCCGATCGGGAGGACATTGGAGTTTTTGGTATCCATGCCTCGCCAGGCAGCAATTCCAATGAATCAGTGGAACAATCAGCCATGAATTGTGAATTGGCATTTAATTCTCTTTCTAAGGGTCTTAAAAACCTGAGATCAAACATATGGCACTTGCGTTTGTTCCGGGCATATTTACATAAAAATATAGCCCCTAGGGGTCTTCGTATTTGGTTACAACCATTGGTTGGCAGACAAGAAGACAGATTATCTAATGAGTGGCATGAAGCCTTACAGAAAGAGTCCATGCTTTTTGTCAACATACTGGCTCAATATTATGAACGTATGATTGATATTAACCTTCAGGAAGTCAAAACTATGTGTTTAGATTGTAAAAGATTTGAGTCTCAATCAACATTTCAGGACTCTATTAACAAGCTATCACAGGAACTCACAAACCATGATAAAATTACTAAAGATAGAAAAATCAAAAAGTTCAATAGAGATTATATGGACTATCAAAGGGGGCGTCCTTTTGACTCCCAGAGAACAGTGAAATTTATGGGTACCAGCTCTGGCTCCACATCTAATGTTCCCACTAATAGTCTTAACAAGAAAAGACCTTGGTCTATTTTGAAAAACAGGGATCAAACATATGCCAGCTCAACAGGGGAGGATTCCTCATGTACTGATTACGATAGTTCCAGTAATAAGGATTCACCACATAGAAAACAATCGAATAGAGTTATCCCTTTAGACAAGGTCCCAGGCGTAGGGGTGGACGCCAACACAGAAGTGGTAAACATGCCCAATTCCCTCAAGGGGTTGATCCAGAATTTTCTAACGTAAATCAGGAGGTCAATCAAAATGTTTTGAATTTATCTAAAGAAACTTTGTCTGTACAGCATTTACAACTTTTGAATAAAGGCTTGGGTTTTATCCCTGGGTTCTTTTGTAATGAACATAATACTGTCACTGATGTCATGAGTTTCTGTTGTAACTTGAATTTGAAATTGTTTTTTGCAGATAAAGACTCCCAAAGAACTGAGGAGTTTAGATTCATCAAATCTGATTTTCAACCACCTATGCACAAACATGTTTCGTTTTTTTTGCAAGCGGTACTTAGGGACCTACATTTTGCACACAGAGAACATGATATAATGAGATCTAATCTCTCTATACAGGAATCCACTGCACTCAATGAGCTCAGGGAGAACAAAAATATTGCCATCCTACCAGCAGATAAGGGGGGAGCCGTGGTTGTCATGGACATGAGTTCATACTTGAATGAGGGTCAGTCTCAACTGTCTGACAAAAGATGCTACATGCACATGGCATACGATCCTACTACTCATTTTAAACAGGAAATAGATAGGTTTTTGAATCTTGCCCTTGAGGAGGGTATTATAACTAAAAATTGTGTTTTTTCAGTTAACAGTTAAGGATCCTCAGAAACAAATCTTATATTTGCTACCTAAAATACATAAGTCCATTACCAATCCCCCAGGCAGACCAATTGTATCTGGTATTGGGTCTCTGACGGAACCTTTATTTGCCTTTCTTACCCAATATCTTAAACCATTGCTGTGTTGTGTAAGGGCCAGATTGCAGGATACAACCCAATTTCTACAGATCATACAGGACTGCCAACTTGAGCCGGGGTGGCTTATGTGTTCATTGGACGTCAAGGCCTTATATACTAGCATTCCACATTGGGCTGGCCTACAGGCCCTTCAATATTGGTTGGATAGGGCTGCTTTATACTCTCCAGGATTCATTGCTTATCTGCATGACAGAACATGTTCTCAACAAGAATGTCTTTTATTTTCAAGGACAATGCTATTGGCAACTGCAGGGCACGGTGATGGGAGCATCTTTTGCTCCCATTTACGCCAATTTATTCATGGAATTTTTTGAACAATGCATGATCTATGACCCACTTCATAATATCTATTTGGTCGAAATAGACATTTGGCGCAGGTACTTGGATGATTGCTGGATGGTGTAGCGGGCAGATGTTAGGTATCTACAGGAATTTGTTGAATATCTTAACCAAAATGTATGGGGCATTGAGTTTACGGTAACATACGATCTCCAAAGCATTCATTTTTTGGATGTTACCATCACCAGAAACACAGACCATACATTGAACACTAGATCCTATCGTAAATACCCTAAATATAACACTTTGTTGCATGCTTTTAGCATGCACCCAGGCCACACCATTCGCAACATCCCCAAGTCACAATTTATGCGTATTAAACGCCTGAGCTCGACACAGGGTGATTTTGATTGAGATGGCTTGGATCTCTATCACAGGTTTGCCAACAGGGGCTATAGACACCAAGACATTCTTAATGCCTGGAATTGGACTAAGAATATGGAGAGAAAAACTTTGTTACAGTATCAATCCAACACCAGGGATTGCTCCACAAATATCATTCGGTTTGTAACCATGTTTGGTAGAAATTCCAATGCTCTCAAGGTTATTATCAATAGGCATTGGAATATTCTTATGGCCAATGAATATTTGAGAACAATATTGGATAAAAAATGCCACTTCTCCTACAGGAGAGGCAGAACTCTTGGCTCTCTCTTTTCACACTTCAAACACAAAGAAAGTGGGGGAGCAATACACCAACAAATGACTATATCAGGGGATATATTAGTAGGCACTTTCCCATGTGGCCATTGTGGTTCATGCAAACAAGTCATTAAGAGCAAAGAATTCACCAGTCGCAATACTAGCAAAGTGTATCAATGCAGAATATTTGGCAACTGCAGCAGCAGTTGGTTGATTTATTTGGTAACTTGTCGGTGTCAAGCTTTCTATGTAGGTCAAATCTCTAGACCATTGAGAACACGGATCAACGAACATAGATCAGATATTAAAACCAGGAAAGATACTAATGCCCTGTAAAGCCATACTCTGAAACATCCTGAAGCACAGTTCTCTTTTGTAATCATAGACAGAATTCTGGGTGACCGCAGCAATCCCCAGGGATGGCATAAAATACTTACTCATAAGGAACAACATTGGATCATTACATTGGGGGCTTTACGACCACTTGTAAACATAGGGATAGAGGTGGGTATAGTTCATGTTTTAGGCTTATGTTAAATGATTTATATATCACATTTTTATCATGAATTATTATGATTATTGGTTTATAGTAATCTGTATGCCTCTATCTCTTATATTTCTCTACAGTTTTTCTTATGTGTCACATAGAATCCGATGAAGGACAGTTACAGGTATACCAACATACCTGCTTTGATTATAGCTGAACCAAGCATTATGGAACCTTGGACCAAGCATGGATTCTCCAATCCGGCTACACCATTATTTATTAACCACATATTTTCGGTTGGAACACCTAGTGTACTTTTTTCATGTTCTTGATGTGACTCTATGGTTATGACAACTATTAACCATATTATGAGTTTTCTCATATCAGTTACATTCATGATATTTAATATAATATGTGGGGGGCATTCCATAATATTTTTCTAATCATTATCTGAAATTTATATAAATGTTACATTTGTTACCTAATGTTAAGCCATGATTGCCTTTACTATTATGCATTGCTGTAGTGTATATTTTTTGTGTTAAGCCATGATTGCATTTACTATTATGCATTATAGCAGTGTATATTTTTTGTGTTCTTTCTCTTTAACTACACATTGGTTGCATTTTCCACTTGTCTCTCAGGTGGGGTGTGTCTATAAATGGATTGTATTTTGTGTGAAATGTTGATACACTGAAGAAGGCATTGGTTGCCGAAACCGGTCTGTCTTACTAATAAAGGGCTGTTTTCAGCCAGTTATATGTATTAGACTTAGTATTTTTATTTGATGACTTCTGGATCATATACTGCTGGCATTGTGTTGTACATTTGAATGGTTTTGGCTGTGCATCTACCTACCTGCATAGCATCATGTTGGGTTGTATTGTGTCGAAGGCTATTGTGAGGTCCAGGTAGGCTGTGTGGATGGCCTTCCCTTCATCTATGGCCTTGGTGACTGTTTCAAAGATGTCAACCAGGTTCAAGAGGCAAGATCTGCCCTTAACAAAAGCTGAATTTGGTAGGATCCAGTGTTTGGAGGTTCCCAATGTCTTTGTTTATGAGTTCCATGATGATACGCTCCATAGCTTTGCAGACCAGTCTAGTCAGGCTTATAGGGCAATAGTTTCCGGCGTCCACTGTGGCACCACCTTTCTGGAGTGGGACCACTGTTGCTGTACGCCATTCCTTGGGTACATATTCTGTAGTAAGGCTGAGATTGAACAGTGACTTTATGTGAGGGTTCAGTTCTTCTTGGAGCTCATGTAAGATGCAGCCCGGGACACCGTCCGGTTCCATTGATGCTGTGTTTTTGCTTTGGAGAGGGCAGCTCTCACCTGTGCATCTGTGATGTCAAGGAGGCTACACTCTCTTGGGATAGATGTTTGCTCTTTTGGGGGGAAAGAGGGGGAGAAGTTTGCACTGAACCTGTCTGCCAGGATGTTGGCAATGTCTGTGGGTTCAGTGTATTTTTTGTCATTTTGAACTAACTCAGAGCATATCTGGGAGTTGCCACCCAGGTTCCTGACATAACTAAAGAAAGCCTTGTGATTATCTTTAGCGTCTTGTGCAATTTTTATTTCGAAGCTGACCTTAGATGATTTTATAAGGGATCGTAGTTTCTTGCTAGCACAGATCAGAGATGCCTTCCCTTTTTGGGATTTTGCTCTATCATGTAGTAGCTTCCTCCTTCTGTTGTATAGCTTATTTATGGCTGGGGTCCACCAGACAGGTTTCCTGCCTTTGGAGGAGTGAGTCTTGGTTTTATTTGGGATAGCACGATCCATGCATTCCTGTAGGTGTCCATAGAATGCATTTGTAAAGGATTCTGCGGTTTGGGCCATATTTTCCACTGACCCGAGGGCTTTGAAGGATTCCACCTAGGTTTTGAGAAGTGTGAAGTTTGCTTTTGAGAAGTTCTTCACCGTGGTTTCCTTGGCTGGGGGTGGGGACGGGATATGAATGTCCAGTGAGATTAATTTATGGTCAGATCTTACCAATGAGGGGTATACCTCTGGTTTGGAACATAGAATCCCCATGTTGGTGATGATCAGGTCCAATGTGTTTTCCCCTCTTGTGGGAGTGGTGACCAGTTGTTCCATAGCATTTGAGTTTATAAATTCTAGGAACCGCTGGGCGAGGGTGTTGGGGCTTGAGTAGTGCTCCCAGTCTATGTTTGGATAGTTGAAGTCATCCAATATAATGGTGTTTGGAGAGACCTTCATATTCTCCAGTGTTCTCAAGAAAGCCGAGTGGGGTTCCTGAGTTTGGGAGGGTGGTCTGTAGCAGGCTACAAACTGAAAGGCAGTTTTGCCCACTGTTAGTTGCACATGGATGGTCTCTGATGCTTCGTGCAGTGCCGCTAACCTGGAGGTGTGGGTATCTTTGATGAATATGGATACTCCCCCTCCTTTTGTGGTTCAGTCCGAGTTTTGGGGCCGAAAAGCATGGTATGAAGTAAAATCTGGTAGTGCTGGGGGGCTCTCAGGAGCCTTGAACCAGGTTTCTGTTACTGTACAGATATCGATATTCTCCATACCGAGGAGAGTCTCGAGTGCGTGCATCTTGAGGTTTAGACTTCTGGCGTTGAGCAGCATTACCCTTAGTTTCTTTTTCCTTGTGTTGTCTATGGAGGTGGGTTTGTCTTTTGAGCCTTGCCTAAAAAAGGCACTATGGGGGTGGCAAGAGCCTTAGCCAATATTCAAAAGCCCAGGGGTGCCAGGTGCAAGCCATCCCTAGCGAAGCAACGTGGCTTGTCGAGCATGTCATCCCAGGCTGACAGACACTGGATCCCCTTTGAATGACACCAGTACTTTAGCCAATTGTTAAAATTGATCATTTTGTCTTTATACTGTGGCATCATTCTTGGTGAGGGTAAGATGCTACTTAAGGTCAGGGTCATACCGACCTGGGCTACTTGATCAGAGAGCTCCTCTATGTCTCTTTTCATGTAGTCCAGGGAGGTACATCTCAAGTCATTCACACCAGCATGGACAATGACGGAGTCATATTTGTACTTGCTTTGGAGTGACCTGAGTGCTTGTGTTATGTGGCGGATCCTGGCACCTGACAGGCAGCTTACAGTGACCTTCTCCTTGTTCAGCCTGGTGAGTGGGACATCAGTGTGTCTGATGATAGAGTCACCTATTACAAGTATATTAGGTGTGTTGTTTAGACTTAAGGGCTGTGACTGTGTGGCACACTGACTTTGTGAACTAATTGACTTCAACAATTGGCTTAGTTTCTGGTGTCATTCCAAGGGGATCCAGTATCCGTCTGCTTGAGATGACATGGTTGACAGACCTCGAAGATTTCCCAGAGATGGCCTCCACTTATCCCACCTGGGATTCAGGATTCTGGCCAAGGCTCTTGCCTCCCCCACTTTGCCTTTCTTAGGCACTGTCCCACAGACAAATCTTCCAACATAAAAAATCTGTCAAAAAGCAAATTGAAGGTCATACTGCTTAACGCTAGGAGCCTTAACCTGAAAATGTACTCACTGGAGGCTCTCCTTGCACTGGAAGATGCTGACATCTGTGCAGTCATGGAAACTTGGTTCAATGCTGCAGAGAGCACTCCTGCTTTACCAGGCTATACCTCATTCCACACATTCTGACCCAAAAATGAGTTTGGGAAGACTAAGGGTGGTGGAGTTTCTGTTTTCATTAAAGACAAGCACACCTCCAGCCTGGTTTGCCAGCATGATGAACTAGAACTTCTCCAGGCAAAATTGACAATTGTAAAGACACCCATCCAAGTTATAGCCAGCTATAGAACCCCTCCATGACTCAGGAGACTCACTCTTCCTACCTGGACCTACTTGAGTCCAACAAGGTAGCCCCTAGCATCCTGATCCTTGGTGAATTTAACTACTCCAACATAAACTAAGTGAACTATTCCTGCACTAATGCACTCACCCAGTGATTCCTTGACTTCATCTGTTCTAATACACTAGACCAGCTTGTTTCATCCCGCACAAGGGGAGACAGCATTCTAGACTTGTTTCTCATGAACATGGACAACCGCTGCACCACCCCCATAGTAAGTTCTTCCCTGCTGAGTTCAGACCATTGGTCTGTCTCATTCAAAGTGTCTATCCTGTCCAACCCCACCCAGCTGTGACTAGGCTAAAATTTTTCAAACACTGACTACAACCTTCTAAAGGAGGGTATCAGTAGCTTCACCCCCCCCCCCAGAGGATACAAACAAATATGCTGAACAGTAGCCAGTGCAGTATACAAGCACATGTACAACTGCATGGACTCAGCCATACCCAACAGAACTAAAACCTGCTCCTCAAGGAAACACAAACCTATGTGGTAGACATCCTCTATCAACAGGTTTTATAACAAAAGGAAGAAACTGTTGTCCAAGGGTAAAAAGGCACAAATTCCCAATTGGAAAAACTCCTCTCCTTAGCATTAACAAGCAAATTAGATCACTAGTAAAAATCTCCAAAGCCAGTTATGAATTGAAACCAGCCTCTGAAACAAAGGCTAACCACAAAGTCTTTTTCAGTTACATCAGAAACCTCCATGGCAAAGCCCAGGTTTGTTCCAAATTAGTTCTTAACAGTACCACTTACACTGATCCTATTGACTTAGCCAACCTGCTAGCAGACAGGTTCAGCTCAAACTTCACCCCATGTCTCCCTAAAGGCTCATTCGACATCCTGATACTTGCCCCACACCTCACATCTCCATAGGTCAAGTGTTAAAGGCCCTATCCAAGGCAAAGAGCACAACTTCCATGGGACCTGATAGTATCGCAGGAAGTGTTCTGCAACAACTCCAGCAAAAACTAGCCTCACCATTGAGAGCCTATTCAACCATAGCTTAAGTACAGGCTTCATTCCAGTAGAGTGGAGAACTGCCATTTTCTTCCCTTTGCACAAAGGTGGTGCCACTACTGACCCTGGGAACTATTGCCCCATTAGCTTGACAAGTCTGATCAGCAAGGCCATGGAGCATATTATTATGGACCTCATAAACAAGGACATAGGCAATATCCAAGCACTTGATTCCACCCCATTCGGATTCATCAAGGGCAGATCATGCCTGTTGAATGGCCTGGTTGACATTTTTGAGACTGTCACCAAGGCATTGGATGAGGGAAAGTCAGTACATACAGCTTACCTTGACTTGGCCAAAGTCTTTGCCACAATCCCACATGTGGGCATCATCGAAAAGCTAACATAACTTGGAGTAAATCTCTATCTCATCAGTTGGGTGGCCAACTGGCTCACTGATAAGACCCACAAGGTCAAAATATGTACCTCTACCTCCGACAGCAGACCTGTCACTAGTGGTGTCCCCCAGGGATCTTTCCTGCGAACCCTGTTGATTGGCATCTGCTTCTCAGAGGTCCAGGGAAAGACAAAGGGCCTGTGGCTGACTAAGTTTGCAGATGACTATAAGTTGCATGCTTTCATTGACTCCCCATATGATGTTAACATACTTCAAGATGGTCTCACAGCAACAAATGACAGGGCCAAAGTCATGGCTTTAAGTTAAATGCAGCCTCCTAAGCACACAACCTGTGGTGAGAGACCTTGGTTCACAAGTTGACAACAATCTCACATTTGACCATCCTGTAGCGGCAGTGGTCAGAAAAGCCTTTTACTTGGTTCATCTTATAAGTAAAGGGATTGCATCCAGGAAAAAAGGAGGTTATTACCTCTCTGTACTCCTCCCTCATTAGGGCAATAATTGAGCACAACGCCCCATTTGGTATTACCTCTCCAAACACCTGCGCCAACTGGAAAGGCCACAGAAATACCTCACAAAGAGAATCCATGGCCTCCAACACCTGCCCTATGTGGACAGGCTCAAATCACTATCACTCTACTCTGTATCATACAGATTGTTCAGAGGTGATCTGTGTGTTGCCTACAAGGCAATCTCAGACCCTGATCTACTACAGATGCTTTATATCCATAAGCCTAACTCCTAGTGTAGTACCTAATTGAAAGGCTTAAAAATAATATGTGACATTAACAACACCTGCTGGAGAGACAGGTTTGTCTCCCAGAAGCTGCCCCATCTCAGGAATAGACTGCCCTTACATATCAAACAAAGTACATCACTGACCCTCTTCAACCGCAACCTTGATGAGTGGATGGGCAACCAAAAATGTGTCGCTGCGGTTCCACCTGTGTTTCGCATTGACAGGGGTGACAGGTGCTGATTAAGGTTTTTTTGGGGGGATAAACTCTTGGCTAGGCTTGTAAGGGCTCCAGAGCCATTAGCCTAGTAATCTCCTATGATCCTATGAGAGTTGAAAGGCAAATTCAGGAGGATGGAGATGGAAATCACAAAAGGAATGGAGAATAAAGAGATGAGGGAACAGATCAGAGTCACATGTACATACAAGAGCAGAAAAGACAAAAGTATGCAAAAAAAGTGATGAACCAGGATGACCGAGTACATGCAGTGCTTATAAAGGCCAAAAGCGAGGAATATAACTGAACTCAAAGCAATTAGAGAAGCTAAGGTGATGATGTCTCCATAAAGGAAATGCAGGACAGTGACATAATCATAACTCTCCACTGATTGTTAACAAAGGGCAGGGGCAGTTGATTGTGGTGTGGCATTTATTTGTCATTTACTTATTAACTTTGCTGACCAGGTAGGTCATCTTGTTCTCAGCTCATTTTCAGCCACAGCATGGGCTAGAGGACATTTACAAATTTCAGCATACATTTACTCTTTTGTAGTATGATATGATGCAGAGAATGAAAATACAGAAGAAACAAGAACATTTTTCAAAAATGCAGCCTACTTCCAGAAGTAGAAATACCTAAAAGTCGTTGTTGCTATACTACTCATAAAGTGTCAAGAATACCTAGAAATAACATAAGTAATTGCTAATAGAGTGGACATATTCTGCTATGTTAAGTTGCATACTTTGTTATTGTACATATTTACACATTCATAATTGTCCAAATAGATTGGTCAAGGTAAGTCAAGAATTAGAGTAGTGGTGACAGAAAATGAAGTTATGATGAATGAAATAAGCAGAGTGGACAATTTACTTTGCATGATGAAAGTTAGGGTTGCAAGGATCCAAAAGAAAGTCAACCTACCAATAAAGTTGAGTGGACTGAAGGAGAAATGTGGCACATGATTACCCTCTACTGGTGATTTAATGTTAGTAGGAAGGCTAGTAAGCAACTCAATAACAGATTAAAGGAATGAACTTAGGAGAAGAGCACATGGGTATCACATGATGAAGGTGGCCATTGATAAATGACTAAATTACTTGACATGGAGATGTTTAAACGAAATTTTGAATTAGAAATGTCAGATATATCAGGTAGGAATGGTAAAAATGGCAAAACAATGTACCACAATAAAATCATGACCTAAGAACAGACACACACACATATATATAAATATATACATACATATATATATATATATATATATATATATATATATATATATATATATATATATATATATATTTTTTTTTTTTAACAGATAACACAGTTAACAAATTACATTATTTTTAGAAATAGTGGGCAAATTGTTAACCCTCCATCCATGCTTACTACTGTCTTGTCTATGAGTTAGAGTTGATGCTTTATTGTTCATAGGTTCATAGGTTCATTGGTTCATACTAGGCTATCTGCCCTAGGGCATTTATAAGCCTAGCCAGAGTGTGTTTGGCTTTCGCCACCCATTTTAAATTAATTTTGCTATGCCCTTTTTCAAGTTTGGTATACTGTGCCTCTGTCTAACAGTGACACAGAAGTGATACCCGGGGTAAACCTACAATCTCCCATCCACTCAACAAGATTCCTCTTGAAGAGAGTCAATGAGGGACTCTGCCTAACCTGGACTGGGATTTTATTCCAGAGTGAAGGGAGCCTCTGGGTTATGAATCTGTCCCTCCAGCATGTCCTATTTATTTCAGTGCTGAGGTTCAAGTCTCGAGCGTAGCTCGATGGGATTTGGATTTTCTGAGGTGCAGCATGTCCATTAATTCCGGGTTGGACATGGCTTTATACATCAGGCACAGATCGCCTCTGAGCAGGCGGTATGCCACTGAGTAGAGCTGGAGTTTCTTTAACTGGGCAGCATATGGCATCTAGCCCTTTGATCCTCTTGGTGAGGTACTTTTGGGGTCTTTCCAGTTGCTGCAGGTGTCTGGTAAGGTACATCCCAAAAGGGGCATTGTACTCAATTATGGGCCTGATGAGGGATGAGTAAAGAGGCACGATGACCTCCCCTGATCTAGATGTGAATCCCTTCATGATTAGGTGGGCTATATAAAATGTTTTACTAACCACTTTGGCCACGTGGTTGTCAAATGAGAGATTGCTATCAACTTGGGTCCCCAGGTCCCTAATTACTTCTTCTGTACTTAATGGATTACCACCTATGTGGTAATTTGCGGGCACTTTGTTTTTGCCAAAGGGGATGATTATACACTTTTTGGCATTTAGCTTGAGGCCATGGCTCTGGCACCAGTTGTCTGTTTCTATGAGGCCCTTTTGGAGGATGCTTGTGTCGGCTGGAGAGACAATTATGGCACCCAGTTTACAGTCATCTGTGAACTTAGTCAGCCACAGTCCTTCTGTGTTGGCCTGTACCTCCGAGAAATATATACCGAACAAGAGAGGTCCCAGGACTGAGCCTTGTGGGATGCTACTTGTAACTGGTTTGGAGTCTTACATGGCTCCAGCAATTCTAACCATGTGGGTTCTGTCCTTGAGCCAGTTTGCAACCCATCTAGTGACATAGGGGTTTATATTAAAGCTGGTGAGCTTATCTATAATGCCCGAGTGGGGTATTGTATCGAAGGCTTTTGCGAGGTCCAGGTAGGCTGTGTGGACCACCTTCCCCTCATCAATGGCCTTGGTGACTGTTTCAAAGAAATCAGCCAGGTTTAAGAGGCAGGATCTGCCCTTAACAAAGCCAAACTGGGTAGGATCCAGTGTCTGTAGGTCCCCAGTATCTTTATTTATGAGGACCATGATGATCCTTTCCATAGCTTTGCAGACCAAGCTAGTCAGGCTTATGGGGCGATAGTTTCCAGGATCCGTTGAGGCACCACCTTTGTGGAGAGGGACCACTGTTGCTGTACGCCACTCTTTGGGTACATATCCTGTAGTAAGGCTGAGATTGAACAGTAGTTTTATGTTTGGGTTTAGCTCTTCTTGGAGTTCATGTAGGATGCAACCCGGGACACCGTCTGGTCCCATTGATGCTGTGTTTTTTGCTTTGGAGAGGGCAGCTCTTACCTGAGCATCTGAGATGTCAGGGGGGCAGCACTCTGCTGGGATAGATATTTTCCCTTTTGGTGGGGAAGGGGTGAGAAGTTTGCACTGAACCTGTCAGCTAGGATGTTGGCAATGTCTGTGGGTTTGGTGTATTTTTTGTCATTTTGGACTAATTCTGAGCATATCTGGGAATTCCCACCCAGGTTCCTAACATAACTAAAGAAAGCCTTGTGATTATCCTTAGTGTCCTGTGCAATTTTTCTCTCAAAGCTGGCCTTAGACGATTTTATGAGTGCCCATAGTTTTTTGCTAATACTGATCAGAGATGCCTTCCCTTTTTGGTATTTTGCTCTATCATGTAGTAGCTTCCTCCTTCTATTGTATAGTTTGTTTATGGCTGGGGTCCACCAGACAGGACGTCTGCCTTTGGAAGATTGGGTCTTTGTTTTATTTGGGATTGCATGATCCATGCATTCCTGAAGGTGTTCATAGAATGCGTTTAAAAAGGATTCTGCGGTCTGGGCCGTATTTTCCACAGGCCCGGGGGCTTTGAAGGATTCCACCTCGGTTTGAGGAGTGTGAAATTTGCTTTAGAGAAGTTTTTCACTGTGATTTTCTGGGCAGAGGGTGGGGTCGGGATGTGAATATCCAGTGAGATTAGTTTATGGTCTGATCTTACCAGTGAGAGATACACTTCTGGTCTGGAGCATAGAGTTCCCATGTTGGTGATGATCAGGTCCAGTATGTTTTCCCCTCTTGTGGGAGTGGTAACAAGTTGTTCCATAGCATTTGAGTTTATAAATTTTAGGAACCTTTGGGATAGGATGTTGGAGCTAGAGTAATGCTCCCAGTCTATGTTTGGGTAGTTGAAGTCGCCCAATATAATGGTGTTTGGAGAGACCTTCATATTTTCCAGTGTTCTCAGGAAGGCCGAGTGGGGTTCCTGGGTTTGGGAGGGTGGTCTGTAGCAGGCTATAAACTGGAAGGCAGTTTTACCCACTGTTAGTTGCACATGGATAGTCTCTGATGCTTCGTGCTGTGCCACTAACCTGGAGGTGTGGGTATCTTTGATGAATATTGATACACCCCCTCCTTTTGTGGTTCGGTCCAGGTTTTGGGGTCGAAAAGCATGGTATGAGGTATAACCTGGTAGTGCTGGAGTGCTCTCGGGAGCCTTGAACCAGGTTTCTGTTACTGCACAGATATTGATGTTCTCCATGCTAAGGAGAGTTTCGAGTGCATGCATCTTGAGGTTTAGACTTCTGGCATTGAGTAGCATTAATCTTAGTTTCTTATCCCTTGTGATACCTATGGAGGTGGGTTTGTCTTTTGAGCCTTGCCTAAAAAAGGCACTATGGGGGTAGCAAGAGCCTTTGCCAATATCCGAAAGCCCAGGGGTGAGAGGTGCAAGCCGTCCCTAGCGAAGCATCGTGGCTTGTCGAGCATGTCATCCCAGGCTGACAGACATTGGATCCCCTTTGAATGACACCAATACTTAAGCCAATTGTTGAAATTGATCATCTTGTCTTCATATTGTGACATCTTTCTTGGTGAGGGTAAGATGCTACTCAAGGTCAGGGTCATACCGGCCTGGGCTACATGCTCAGAGAGCTCCTCTATGTCTCTTTTCATGTAGTCCAGGGAGGTACATCTCAAGTCATTCACACCAGCATGGACAATGACTGAGTCATATTTGTACTTGCCTTGGAGTGACCTGAGTGCTTGTGTTATGTGGCGGATCCTAGCGCCTGACAGGCAGCTCACAGTGACCTTCTCCTTGTTCAGCCTGGTGAGCAGGACGTCAGTGTGCCTGACGATAGAGTCACCTATTACAAGTGTATCAGGTGTGTTGTTTAGCCTTAAGGGCTGTGACTGTTTGGCACACTGGCTTTTTGAGCTATGTGTTGCATGTGTTTTGTTTTGGGGTGTGTTGCATGTGTTTTGTTTTGGGGTAGCGGTTGCTCGGGTGTCTGCTTTGGAGGTCTCTGCTGCTTAGGCAGATTTTTATTTAGAGCCTCCGAGTATGTTTTTGTGTGTTTATGTGTTTGGTTTGCTGTCATGGTAGGTCTATGTGAGACTGGAATTGTAGTGAGTGTGGTTTCCTTCTCCTCCTGACTGGTTACGCCAGTACTGAGTTGAGAGAGCTTAGTCTCCAGTTTGGCTATATGGTTGCATCTCTCACATGTGTTGGAATTTGTTGGGAGGAGGAGAGGGTTGTCTGTGTACATGAGGCAGTTGTAACATTGCCTCAAGATTCCCAGATTCACCAGCTGGACCGGAGAGGAGATTGACAACTGACCTTTGGACATGCTAGAATAGTATTGGGAATTCCTTTATAATTGAAAAAAGGGCCAATGGGGAACAACATACTGAAGGGGAGTTTGTGAGGGTGTAGTGCTTTTAATTTTTTAGTGCTGACTTATATAATTGCTTTAGTGAGCAAGTGCCAGGTAACTTAAATGCAATGTGTTACAGGTAACTTAAATGCAAAAATGACAAACAGTAACTTTCTTTCAAGTGAAACAAGGAAATAAGTACAGTAAGCAATGCAGATATCACTAGGGATCCACAGAAGCGCTGAAAAGCCACGTTTTAGGTGGAATTAGCATTCAGGGAAATAACAAGCAAACAAACAACAAGCATACAAACAAAGCTAGATTCAGCAGACCTGGACCTAGTCTATGCTACAGCAAACAAGGTGTACCAATTTCAGTAAGAAATAGTTCAAATATGCAGGCACTATAAGCCTTTAACCTGAAATTCCCAGCTCAGAAGGGCAGAGTCCAGCCTCTCCTCCCACAAGAGTGCAGACCAGGAACCTTCTTAATGTAAAATAACTGGCCTGAAGCCCAAGTGCTTAAACCAGAACTAATACACTTTTAGAATAACAGACACTGAACCCTCAATCAGCAGTTCCCAACTTAGAAGGATGTAAGCTACCTGTCCTGCCACCACAGTGCAGGCCACAAACCCTCCTAATGTAAAACAACTGGTCTGAAGCCCAAATGCTTAATCCAAAAGACTTAGAATGATAGCTACACTTTAATCAAGTTACTACCAAGCAGTAATAAATACAATTGAATACTTTAAAGAATGCCTGGATTAGTGCTCAAGTTATACAAACAAAGCTAGATTCAGCAGGCCTGGATCTAGTCTATGCTAGAGCAAACAAGGTGTACCAATTTCAGTAAGAAGCAGTTCAAATATGCAGGCACTATAAGCCATTAACCAGAAATTCCCAGCTCAGAAGGGCAGAGTCCAGCATCTCCTCCCACAAGAGTGCAGACCACGAACCCTCTTAATGTAAAATAACTGGCCTGAAGCCCATGTGCTTAAACCAGAATTAATACACTTTTAGAATAACAGACACTGAGCCCTCAATCAGCAGTTCCCAACTTAGAAGGATGTAAGCTACCTGTTCTGCCACTACAGTGCAGACCACAAACCTTCTTAATGTAAAACAACTGGTCTGAAGCCCAAGTGCTTAAACTAAAAGGCTTAGAATGAGTTACACCAAGCAGTAATAAATACAATTGAGTACTTTTAAGTTGACGCAAAAGCAAAATAAAGAAGGAAGAGACACAAATAGAGTAAAAGCAGATACATTTTTTTTTTGAGTGAGCAAATGAGATGGGCCCAGGAGTTACAGGACAGAAACAAGTGCAAATGCAGGACTTCAAATGAGACCGCCCAAACGGCCAATAACTACAAATTCTGGGCCAGAACCACTCCTTATGTGGTAGACAGGTTACCTAATGCTTACCACTCCCACTGATAAGCTAGAAGGCTTCTCTCCAACACAGAAAGGCTTGGGGGGCTCAGAAGCTTACAAACAGTCCTGGATACAGCAAATCTGTATCTGGAACACTAATTACAGGAAAGGTAGGAAACAGGCTTACAATTTTTTTTTTTTCAGAAAAGTAGCAAAAACAGTAGTAAAAACAATTCACATGCAGTGCAAGCTGGCACACTTGAGTATATAGCAATATTAGTCCACAATATACTCATCTTTCCCAAATAAACTGTAATAAATGCCATCATTTGCCACACTAATATACACAGACTTCTTAATCTGCTCTTATGGATTTGTATAGCACTCTCAGGAGTTTTGGATATGCCATCTTGTGAGTCTTCACTCAGGATGCCAACATAAGGCCAGATACAGATTTCTTACATTCTTCTAGATAATTCCTGGAATTCACACTTATTGATTTCATTCTCTCACTAGCAAGAATATACTCCCATATCTACCAGATCTAACATTGATAGCCTTCACTAGCCTTTGATGATTTGATAAGAAGTTGACCTTCTATTTTATCTGTTACTTCTTAAACAACAATACATAAATCTTTATCTGCAGTTAAGTCCAGATAAATAATATCCATATGCATCTCCTCTCAACCCCATTAATTTGTTCATTTTGCTGCAAACCACTGCCAATAAAACAATCCACCATCCTCCTTCTCCTAGTAGCAATAATACAGGATATACATGCCATGAACACCCAGACTTATTTCAAAAGGTCTCCATAATGTAGTACTTATGAACTTTTCTCTGTGTGACCAGTGATTCAACAGTTAATGTTGCCTCACAGCACCAAGTTCTTCAGTTCAGTTCCCAGCTGTGGTGTCATCTTCCGAGAAGTTTTCATGGCATCCCTGGCTTCATATGAATTTCTGATGGAAGTCCCAGTTTCCTCCCAAAACCTGAATATCAAGATAATTAAACTGCTTCTTCCTTCCACCTGACATTTCCAAAACTTTCAGAAGACATTGACTGGACTTATAGAACTGAATGGAAGCAGATGTGAGCCCTATGATCATGTCTTTGTCTAAGTAAAATTTGTCCCCTATAAAAAAAATATTTCTGCAATCTCAGTTTGATAGGAAGGAGTTGAAAATCTGTTGCCATATCCAGTCTTTTAATACAGGATTCTCTTTGGCCCTTGACCTATGTCATATGTACTTACATATGATTCTAATGACCTATCTTCTTCAAGAATGTAGCTACTGCAAGATTCTCCTTTCATATCAGAAATAGCTGAATGAAAAAAGGAAGTCCCTATATTTCCTTAGGGATAAACCAAACTGGTGATACTTGGCACTTCAGGGGTGAGAAGATGTACAGTGTGGTGACAGCACCTCTCCAACTTTGCCATCTTTGTGAAGTTCCCCAGTGTAGATTCTTCCCATTTATTTAATTCTTCTTTTTGTCTTCCACATGTAAGTAATCACAAATTGAAATCAAATGCCATCTGCAATTTCTGAACACATATCCCTTTGTCAGTAGATACAGAAATTATGTGAGAGATTCCATCTACTTGGACATCTAAGGCATTGTTTACTGATTCAATTGCAAGAATATGTACAAATGGAATACACTAAGATTGTCATAGGACCTCAACAGAGTGTCTTTTGTCATCCTGCAGTTTTTATTGAGTACTGAATTGTTACCCCAAAATCTCAAAAAGTCAAGATAAGGAATATGCTTTTCCAGTTTTACATCAATAGCCACTTTTTTTTTCTTCATTTGTGGATTTATGGGCACATTATCTCCAAGAGACTAACTTGTGGTTAAATGATTTTAAAAGGAAGGCTTTCTGGAGTATTATGTCTTCATTTGAATAATAAATCTATGTTATTTTTGCTGAATAAGAAACTAAAGAGCATGAAGTGAAAACTAATTTCAGAATAGTTTATATATATATATATATATATATATATATATATATATATATATATATATATATATAAAAATTCAGTCTTCCTATTTTGTTCAAGACACATGCATTAAATATAGTTACACCACCAAAGGTTTATTTCCTATTGGATTTGCCCTTATGCACAGGCAAAAGGAAAAGCATTTCCTTATCTTTTTCTCATGTGTCCACCTCCTCTTGCTGCATGATAGGATCTGTATCTGTGTTACTTGGGCAGTTTGGTTGCAAGAGTCCAGTTAACTTTGTCATGAATGGATGCATGCAATTATTTGCGACATAGCTATTGAACATGCACCAAATAGGCTTATTAGCTTCTTAGTAGCATAGATCATGTAAAACATCATACAGAACTGCAACCTTCTAACATTCCATGAGGTTACCATGTTTGTTTTTAGTTCTATCCATAAAGGTTGCTCTCATGTTTCATTTTCTTTTCTTTCCATTCTTTCTTCTTTCACCTTATCTACTTTTGAACATAAATTAGTTTCAATTTCGCATGACTGTTTTACTCATTAGGCCGCATCATAAGCCAACCTACCACATATATGGGCCAGTCTTGTTTGCAACAGCTCAAGTGCCTCAAGATCCCTACAAAGTTATAAATTCCTTTTATTTGTAGCCAGATGTAGCAGGTGAAACATCACAGATGTGAATGAACCACATATAACATGAAAATGTGACATTGCTCTTATTTAAATGTAATTAAACATCACTACCTGTTTTTGTCAAAGGACTATCATAACCTACCTTTTTTGTTTTTTTTAATGTGGTCCATGAAGCATATGTATTCAAACATTGGCATTGTTTGCCATCTATCCATTTGTCCCTGGACTGTAGAATTGACCATCTAATGATCCAGACATTGCCTACAGTCTATCAGTCTTCATAACAAAGTATGGCCCATAATCTTACAGATTTAACAGGGACAGCTATTGCACAGTACCTTCATCCATCTAACAAGCACAGGATGCAACTATGTTCTTTTAGAAGCCACGGTCATCCACCTGTCCAGAAGGATCTGTGATAGCACGATATACAATCCTTTTTTATCCAGCAGGCCAGTGTGAGCAGCATAGCCTGTACCATTTTGACTCCATGGAACCAAGGTGAGTGTAGCAAATATATACAATACTATAGGTATCATGGGTACATCATTTGAAACAAGATGTGGTGGAAGAACAGTGTCCTTTATAAAGGCTAGGATTGGGAAGTATTTGCAGCATTGTAGTAGGCAATTGTGTGAAATGAATGGCCATGCTCAGGATGTTTACCATTCACGTAGTGTGAGCAGTTGAGGCAGTATAAACTAATGGTTCTATAAGCAAATACTAATGAGCAACTGTATTAAAAAGAATGGCTCAGTATATGCAAATAAGGTAAAACAAGACGAGAGATTCAGAAACATATAAATAGTGCAACATGGTGCTCTAACACTAGTGGTACTTCTGCAGTCAAATACTCATGCTCTTGCAGGTGAATTGCATAACAAATGCTAGGGGTTGCTGCCACATTAGACAACATGTATATGGAGCAAGCTATTCATGCTATCAGACCAAGTTTAACATAACATAGACTCCATGAGACTGCATTTGTAGACCAACATGGTGTGGATACTATGCAGGAATTGGCAGACGTGCATTGGCCTTATCTGCTAGCCTGCAGGAATCATGGATTACATACCCCAGTAGGTACCATGGTATTTGTGGCTTTGCATATAGTAGTGAACAGGGATCATTCAATGACCAAGAGCATACACAGTGCCAGGTATCTCAGGCATCTACCTTGAGAATACTCCATCAGTTTTTCAAAGCAATGTTGTTGCATATGGGGGAACATATGTGGTTTCCATGTACAAGTGAGGAAAGAGAGCCAAAAGCATGTGAAAGTTTCTTTGATATAACCCTTTTCCCTGAGGTGCCGGGGCCTGTAGACTCCACCCATATCTCAATAATGGCCCCACTTGGTGACCTTGGATGAAGACATGTGACACATAAAGGGTGTCACTCCATTAATTGTCAGGTCATCTGTAATGCAAAGGGTATTGTTATGGGACAAAACCAGTTTATTAAAATATATATTAATTTTAGTTTATTAATGATGTTATACTATGACTGTTAAAAAGCAAATATAATTTGTATGCAGGGCTGGGAAAAATACAGCTTCATAAGCCACAGTATTGCTGTCTTTTAAACTGCATTTTTTTTAATATGTAATAAGAGAGAATAGTACATGTTGCAGGTACTACAAAAGGAATTTGTTAGCCTGACTCCTCCAGGCTAGGAGTGCATTGTTGCTAGGGCAGGTTTGAAACATCCAAGGTCAGAAACAAGACCCCTTGGAAGCAGGTGGATT
Source organism: Protopterus annectens (assembly GCF_019279795.1). Taxonomy (NCBI): domain Eukaryota; kingdom Metazoa; phylum Chordata; order Ceratodontiformes; family Protopteridae; genus Protopterus; species Protopterus annectens. The sequence continues at coordinate 230,542,282 of NC_056729.1, read as the reverse complement.
ATGTATAGGAAGGTGTTTACGTGAAGTCTGAGGCGAAAATCACGAGGGATAAGGACATTTGCAAAGTTTTCTATAGGACACAGTCATTGTAATGTAATGAAATTGCATGACCAGTTTGATAAGAAAATGTATAAAAATACATTTTCTTGTATGTGAAGTGAGAATGCTTCATCAAGGGATATGAAGACTGACTCCCAGCGCTGTAAGAATAAAATTTCTGTTTGCACATCCTAAAGTGTTGTCTCTGACAAAAGGCATGTAAGGTAAATTCTTAATGTTATTTATTTATGACCATAACAATTTGGTGCCATTCTCTGGATATGAACTTTGGTATTGCTGCAGGGCAGTTCTGGAATATGGCCCATCACAGATTTTCTTTAAATTCCACACTGCTTTCTATGGAATAGTCAGAGACTCAAATGTGCAGCTATTCAGGGAATGCAAACATACTAGTCTTGGCAGGGAAATTCTTTTGTAAGGGGAAAAGGGTCAGTTTGTGTTTTTTTTTCTTCTTTCTTTTTTGTAGACAATTTTAGCAAATGTAAGTGCATGACTGTGTTTGTAGTATAAGTGCATGACTGTGTTTTTCTTTGACTGAGTGGTTGTAAGGTATACAAGTAATACTGGGAGGACCCACATATGAGTATACTAAATGTATGTGCACATACAGTAAAGGAAAAATTAACACAAGGAGGCACCTTGTGTCATGTTGTGGCAGTATCCTTAGGATTGAAAGGTAAGAAGTATGAGAGATGTTTTTATTTCTGTCAATGTATGAATGTATGAGAGAAAGGAAAGAAAAAGTAAAAAGTTAAAAATAAAGTTAAAACAAGTTTATGAGCCCACCACACGATTGGGACGTAGACTGTAAAGTTAAAACAAGTTCATGAGCCTAATGCATGATTGGGACGTAGACTATACAACAAGTTCATAAGCCCATAGCAGGACTGGGACGTAGACTATATACTGTTAAAACAAATTCATGAGCCTACCACATGATAGGATGTAGAGGTATTCATTGTTAAAATAAATTCATGAGCCCAAAGCACGCTGGGACTTAGTGTGATTGTGCAAACGTACCCTCAGAGGATCCGAAAGAGTGGTCAGTTCTGGACACAGTACCTATCTGCCCTGTTATATCGACTGCAGTCCTGGAGCTGTAACTTTTGAGCTCACACAGGGATGAAAGCAAGGGGGTGCTGTGGGAAAAGGCTGATCAAAACATCTCCTCTGTTGCTGCATGCTGACAGACTTCCTACCTTTCCTTCCCTGTATGGTGTGTGGATTACTAAGTTATTTTCTGTCTTTGGAACTGCCAGGATCCAGGAGTTGTAAGGTAAGCCTAACATTTTTTTATTATTACTGATTTATAAAATAAGAAAAATGGGAGCAAAGATAAGCAAGCAAGATCAAATCCCTGAAAAGGGAATCCCTGCATATTTTATGTATTTTAATTATGGGAAGAAAAGTTGTAAATATTTGCATTACTGGTTTCAGCTGACTAAGAAATGTGCTGGTGGGGTATTTCCATTAAATGGAACTTATGATAAGACTAAATTGCTGACACTGAAAGGTATTTTGGAAGAAATGAAAAGCAAAGTAAGTGGGGAACAAATGACAGCATTTTATTCTTGGTACAGTGAAGCACTTAAAAGGGAAAAGGAGTCAGCATTAAGAGGGTTGCAGGATGTTAATAAGAAATTGTTGCAACAAGTTAAAGAGGTTAAAAAGGCTGTACAGACCAGTAAAAAGGGCATCCCTTTACCCTGTCTTAGGAGGTTTGGAACAAACTGAGGATGGCCAAAAAGCAGAAACTTCTGAAGAGGATGATAATCCCCCATTAGGTACTGAACCTCCACCCCCATATGCACCAGTACGGGTACCTCCTGTACAAAACTCTGTTGTTTCTCTGACCCCTACATTTTGGTCTCTGTCCATTGGACACCCAGTTTGCATGATATTGGTAAATCCAGACTCGTTCCCCTGTTCAATTTTCATCTTCTGAACAGGCATCTGCAGTCGAGGGGGTTCTCTTCCTATCCTTCTCAGATAGCTTCTACTTCCCCAACATGGGCATTAGAATTTGACACTCCTGTATCTCACCATACAAGCTCACATGACAGGGTGCAACAAGAGATTACAACCTCTGGAGGGGATCGACTGGCACCTCTTAGGGAAATTTTGGGGGCTAACAATAGGGAACTTGTTCATCATCCTTGGACTCCTGCTGATTTGCATACTATGTCTAAAAATTTTCCAAATATTAGAGAAGATCCATTAAAATTCAAACAATAATTAAAAATTATAATAGATTGTTACAATCCTACTTTGACAGATTTAAATCAACAGCTGAGGGTAGTTACTTCAGATGAAATAAGAAAGCAGTGACTGGAAAAGGCTGAAATTATGGATTTCACTCTCATAGGAAATGCATTAACAGATAAACAAACAGCATTGTTAAATAAGATTACATATGTGTGTCAAGTTAGGACTGACTGGTCTAAAATACAGGCATGTAAACAAAATAAAGTGGAAGCCTCTTCAGACTATTAGAGTCATCTTAAAACATTATTTGCAAAACATTCAGGAATACCAGACCGAGAAGAGCAAGCTAAGCCAGCTATTGTAGCAGCCTTTGTGAAGGGTCTGCAAGCCCCTGTACAAAATCAAATAAAGCAAGTGCTCATAGACTGGCAAGTAAAGGACTTAGAGTCTTTATTAAGTGCTGCAAATCACTGCACAGAGTATCAGGAAAAACGAAGGAAGGATACTGAGGATAAGCTGTTAACTTTACAAACCAGGCAGCTGGAAAACCCAAGGGGTCAAGGTAGAAGCAGGGGAAGGGATAGAGGAATTGCTAGAGGATTTAGCAAAAGTGCTGGTCAAGGTGAACAAAGTGCAGCTGGTTGGCAACAATGAGCTGGCAGTGTCCCTCCAGCTTCATCTAATACATCTTGCTTTAATTGTGGAGAAGCAGGACATTGGAGAGGGGAGTGCCCACACAGGCAAATGCAAAGAGCCCCTGACACTTGGACTGAGTGGCAACCAAATTATAATAATTCAGTTTTTCCTCCACCACCTTCTCAGATTGGAAGAGTCAAAAATCTCTAGACTGACTAGGTCAAGAAAATAATGCAAAAGTGAATATTAACCCTCTACTGCCAATAGATTGAAATGGGCCCTACGTTAAGATGAAAATAAATTAAAAAAAAAATTCTGGTGGACACTGGAGCAACTAAGTCAGTGCTAAAAAAATACTTCAGATAGTCAAATACCAGTATCAGAGCATAAACTAAAGGCAGCTGGAGTAACAAATACTATAGTTATGTATCCTGTTTCAGAAGCCATCCCCATTTTGTTAGGTCTGATTGAAGAAAAACCTTCTTTTCTTTTGAGTACTACTGCACCAGTAAACTTACTACGAAGAGATTTGTTATGTAAGCTGGGTTGTACTATTTACTGTACCCCAGAAGGACTGTATCTAAATGTTCCAACAGAATCAGAGGGGGAAGTATTGGCAGTTTTAGCAGAAGCTGAGGAACAGCCTGCTGGAAGCATACAGGCAGATGGAGAGTTGCTACAGCAGGTACCTGCCAACTTGTGGGCTAAGCATGCAAATAAAGTAGGTACACTGAAATGAGCAGAATCAGTAAAATTAAAATTAAATCCATCAAAACCTCTCCCCAGAATCCAGAATATCCACGAAAGCCAGAAGCAGAGCAGGGAATCAAACCTGTAATTCAGTCTCTAATACAGCAGAAATAATAATGCCAGCTTAAAGCCCTTGTAATACTCATATCTTTCCAGTGAAAAAGCCAGGGAAGGATACTTACAGATTTGTACAAGACTTAAGGGCTGTAAATAATGCAGTACTGCCTACTTCTCCTGTTGTTCCAAATCCAGCAACAGTACTGAGCTGCGTACCACCTAGAGCTAGTTACTTTTCAGTGATAGATTTATGTTCAGCATTCTTTACTATACCAATTCACCCTGACAATCAGTTTCTGTTTGGTTTCACTTATCAGGGACAGCAATATACATGGACATGGATGCCACAAGGATATACTGAATCTCCTTCATTATTTTCTCAAATTCCAAAAAAAGATTTGGAAAATGTGAGATTTTTGCGTGGGTCTGTGATAGTAGAATATGTATATGATTTACTAATAGCATCAAACTCCTTTCAGCAATGTCAGCAGGATACCTTGCATCTTCTGACTATCCTTGCAGAAAAGGGACACAAAGTGTCTAGAGAAAAACTACAACTGTGGTCATCTCAGGTACATTATCTTGGTCATTTAATATCCCAGGGTAGCAGGCAAGTGTTACCATCTCATATTGATGCAATATCTAAGGCCCCACATCCAGCTACTCAGAGACAGCTTATGTCTTTCCTAGGTATGACAGGATACTGTAGACAACAGATCCCTAACTATGCAGAAGTTGCCAAACTTTTGACAAATCTTTTAAAGCAGGATACACCAGACCCTCTCCTTTGGAACAGTGAAGAGGAAAATTAATTTCAGAACTTGAAGCAAGCTTTAGCTACTGCCCCAGCTTTGGGGTTTTGGTTACCATGTTATAATAAACCTTTTATTTTATTTTGTCATGAAAGAAATAGATTCGCTCAATGAGTACTTGCACAAACATATGGAGACATCTATCATCCAATGGCTTATTACAGTACAGCACTAGATTCTGTTGCAAAAGGTTTTCCACCTTGTTTAAGGGCAGTTGCTGCTGCTGCCATTCTAGTTAATCTGGCACAGTTGTTGATGCTTGGGCATGATCTCACAGTAGCTGTCCCTCTTGTATCATCTTGTTTGCTTAAAATGAAAACTCTTCCACCCTTGACTGCACATCTAACTAGATATGAACTTACACTTCTTTCTGATTAATCTATTTCTCTGAGCCACTGTCCTGTTCTAAATCCTGCATCTTTGTTGCCTACTGCTGAGGATGGTGAAGAGTATTATTGTGTGTGTGTGTGTAACTATTTGCTTTCTCCTAGGCTGGACTTAAAGGATACTCCTATACCCACTGCTGACATGTGTCTATTTGTAGATGGCTCCTGTGGAAGAGATCAAACAGGAAAGTTGATCTCAGGAATAGCAGTCTGCACCGAGGAAACAATATTGTTGCAACAAAGATTAGAGGGTGTTCACTCTGCTCAAATAGCTGAGCTAGTGGCTTTGCAAAAAGCCTGTGAGTTAGCCAAAGACAAGGTGGAAAATATTTTTGCAGACAGCCACTATGCTTTTGGGGAGGTATATGATTTTGGGCAACTTTGGAGAGAGAGAGGGTTTTTGACCTCTTCAGAAAATCAAATTAAAAATTCAGGGTACATAAAATCATTGTTAGATGCACTTTTGTTACCTAAGAAGCTGTCTGTAATCAAATGTTGTGCACATCAAAAGGGACAGAATGTTGTTACCAAAGGTAATAATTTGGCAGACCAAGCTGCTAAACAAGCAGTAGTAAATTATAAAAATCTGTGTATGCTAACTATAACATACTACAACACTAATGATGTGTTTGATTTTGCAAAATTGTCAGCCTTTCAAGCTGAAGCATCACAGGGAGAAGTTCTGAGGTGGCTCATGTATGGATGTACAAAATCCTATGATGGCATATGATGACATCAGGACAGCCGACTGGTGCCGCCTGCCTCTTTGCTACCTTACCTCATAAGGGCATATCATCTACTCGCCCATACAGGTGTCCTGATGCAGAGATGAAAAGTCAGCAAGCAAAGGAGAGTAGTAGTGCTGAAACTGAATTCATCCTCAAGTCTTGGTGAGTATCTTTGCAAGGTGGACCCTGTTTTTTACAATATCTCACCAAGGCGACACTGATATATCGACTGTATTTATATAGCATATATCATGGACAGAAGTAAATCAAAAATAAAAAAAAGATAGTTGGGTGCACAAGACCCAGGATAAAAAGTGCCCAATCCTGGTAGGCACACTGGTGCCAGGATTGAAAAAAATGACAGTGAAGAATCCTAAAAATATGGAAACATTCCTACAATGGGGTCAGGCCAGGCTCAAGGGGAGGATGCCCCCCCCCCCCCGTTGTAGAAGGAAGTAGCAGTCCACAAAAATGACAAAAATTGATTGTCCAAAGAAGAGCCATAAAGATGATAGAGTGGACTATTGAGGATAAGAAATAAATTATGTATTGTTACTATTATTTAAAATGCCCAGAATTTCCAGACACAAGATATACAAAATGATTAAGAGAGAAATTAGAGGAAAGAAAAATACTTCCACAGGAAAAACTGTCAGAAGCTTCAAATAAAAATTTGCGTTCATTAATACAACAGATTTTTGAAAAACAGTATATAGATCAAGAAATTTTGATCTATTTGGAAGAAGAAGCATCTGAGGAAGTGAGAAAATATAAACAAAACCTAGAGATATTTTAAAATTATAAAAAAGAAATATGGACAGGGGAAAGAAAGAGATTTGATATGGTGCAATACTTATGCAAAGGAGAAAGCCAAGTTAACTAATATAGAGAATACAGTCTCAAAGATATTCAAAGAGAAATGCAGGCAAAGGCATCCATATATGGAAAAGTACACAATAAAAAGATTAATAGCACAAAGCTGTAATGTAAAAAAGACTATTAGTAAAGCAGAAGTTAAAGAACTTGAAGTTGAAGTTATGGAGTGCCTGCGAAGTGAAGGATTTAATGTAGAAGGTCTAAAACAGACTACATCACAGCATGATGGAGTGAGTCTCCAGAATAATGAAAAGCAAGAAGATCAGGAGATGTGAAGAAGAAATATGGACATGGGAAAGGAAAATAGATTTAATATGGTGTAATATTTATGTAAAGGAGAAAGCAAAACTAACCAATACAAAAAGAGCACCACCAAAGATATCTGAAGAAAAATACAGGGAAAGGAATCCAGATATGGAAAACTTTATAATACAAAAAAAAAGAAGACTAAGAGGAAAAGTAGAAAAAGATATTAGTAATGGAGAAGTCAAAGAAATAGAAATTGAGGTTATGGAACAGCTGCAAAGAGAAGGATTGAATGTAGTAAATCGAATACAGAAAGCACCACAACAGGATAGAGCAATGGATATCCAAATTAAGAGGAAACCAGTGCAACAGGAAGCAATTGGTCAAGTGCCATATCAAGATATTTTGGAGCCGTCCATAGGAAACCAGTATAAATGGTCATTTGAAGCTAGACAGCAAGGAAAGGAACAGGATACTGGGGAAATTCTGATGCAGTCAATGTTGAAAAAAAAATACACTTTATGCATCGCCGCTTAGCTAGGTTAAACTATTCCCGGCGCCATAAAGTCTTCTCTTCAAATTTTACCTTAGAACTAGCCAGTTTTTTAGTTTTAGCACTCAAATATGTTTCTTTGAGCTCAGCACTTGTTCAGAACTTGTAAGCACTAGATAAGCTACAAATTACTACAGTACTCAACTTTCCTCACTTGTCTAGAGGAAAACAGTTTTTAGTGCTTAATAAATAAACACCTATCCAGGCATGTCTAAGGGTCAGCTCCCGGTATTTTCTCCTGTCTATCAAAGAATCTGGGCATCTTGGGGCAATGCAGCAATTGCCACATGTACACAGACAACCCTCTCCTCCTACCACCAAACTCTACAACCTGTAAGAGATGCACTTATATAGTCAAACTGGAAGCAAAGCTCTCTTCACCAAAGACTGGACTAGACAGTCAAGAGGAGAAAGTAAACACTTGCACCATACTACAATCATCACATAGAAATACAAAACACAGACAGATTTGCGGAAGATCAATAAAAATCTGCTCAAGCAACAGAGACCTCCAAATCCGAAATGCAAGCAACCTCCACCCCACCAAAACAACCCAAATGACACATAGCCCACAAACTCAGTGTGCCACTCAACCACAGCCCATAAGGCATAACAACCTACCCAACACTCTAGTCATAGGTTACTCTATAGTCAGGCACACTGATGTTGCACTCACCAGGATAAGCAAAGAGAAAGTTACTGTCAGCAGCCTGTTGGGTCCCATGATCTGCCACATAATGCACGCACTCAGGTCACTTTGCAAGTACAAATATGACTCTGTCATTGTCCATGTTGGCATGAATGACCTGAGATGTGCCTCCCTGGACTACATGAAAAGAGACATGGAGGAGCTCTCCAATCTTGTAGCCCAGGCAGGTATGACCCTAGCCCTGAGTAGCATCCTGCCATCACCCAGAATAATACCACAGTACCAGGATAAGATGATTGACTTTAACAATTAGCTAAGCTTCTGGTGTCATTCTAAGGGGATCCAGTATCTGTCTGCTTGGGATGAATGATAGACAGACCACAATACTTTGCCAGAGATGGCCAGCACCTGTCGCCCTTGGGCTCTTGCCACCCCTATAGTGCCTTTTTTAGACAAGGTTCAAATTACAAATTCACCACTGTAACAAGTACAACCAAGCAAAATCTGAGGTTAATGCTACTCAATGCTAGAAATCTAAACCTCAAAATGCATTCACTCGAGGCACTCCTTAAAGTGGATAACATCTACATCTGTACAGTGACAGAGACCTAGTTCAAGGCTCTAGAGAGCTCCCTTGCATTACCAGACTATAATTCATACCACACCTTTTGGCCACCTAACCTGGACCAAAACACTAAACGCAGAGGCATGTCCATATTCATTAAGGATATCCAAGTGCAACTAAATCTGAGCAAGACCACAATCCAAATTGTAACTTGCTACAGATCCCCCACCATGCCCTAGGATTCCCACTCTTCATTTCTTGATACACTGGAAAATATTAGGGTACAACCCAACACCCTAATAATGGCCGATTTCAACTACCCCACCATTAACTGGAAAAACTACTCATGTACCAACTCTTTTGCTCAGCATTTTCTGGAATTCATGAATTCCAACGCCTTAGATCAACTTATCCACAACCCCACCAGAGGCAGCAATATCCTAGACCTGCTCATTACCAACATGTGTGACCAGGGTTCCACACCAGAGGTCAGTTCCTCATTGGTCAGTTCTGACCACAAGCTAATCAACATAGACATCCACATCCTGCCCCCACCCCCCATTAGGGAAACCACCATAAAAAATTTCTCCAAAGCCAACTTCAGGTGTCTTAAGACAGAACTGGCAAACTTCACGACGCCCTTGCAGATGGACAGTAGAGGTACGACTGCTGAATCCTACACAAATGCACTTTATAAGCACTTACATGAGTGCATGGATCATACTATTCCTAACAGAACCAAAATGCTATCCTGCAAAAAAGGAAGCCAATCTGGTGGTCCCCTGTCATAAACAAACTCTACAACAGAAGAAAGAAACTGTTTCAAAAAAGAGTAAAAACCCATGAGTGGAGGAACTCCCTAGTCAGCCTCAGTAAGAAACTGAGATCCCTCATAAAATCCTCCAAAGCTAGTTATGAAAACAAAATCCCCACTGTTTCTAAAGACAACCACAAAGCATTTTATAGCTATGTCAAGAATCTCAATGGCAGCACTCAGATCTGCTCTGAGTTACAGCACAATGGCACTAAATATACAGAACCAACTGATATTGCCAACATCCTGGCAGATAGGTTTAGTGATAACTTTACCCCCCCTCTCACCTCCTAAAGGGCCCATCTCTATACCAGAAGAATGCAAAGTTCCTGCAATCATGGCTGCATAGGTAAAAAAACACACTCTCTAAAGCCAAGAACACAGCATCCATGGGACCTGACAACATCCCAGGCTGTGTTCTACATAAACTATTGAATGAACTGGCACCCCACCTAAGCACCATGTTCAATCAGAGCCTCACCTCAGGCTTTGTGCCCACTGAATGGTGCACAGTGATGGTTATCCCACTCCACAAAGGGGAGCCACTATGGACCCCAGGAACTACTGCCCATTAGCCTAACGAGCCTGGTCTGCAAGGATATCATCATTATGGAACTTATAAACAAAGACGTTGGTAATCTCCAAACTCTGGACCCCACCTAGTTTGGGTTTGTAAAAGACAAATCATGTCTCCTAAACCTGATAGACTTCTTTGAAGCAGTCACCAAAGCCATAGATGAGGGTAAGGTGGTTCACACAGCCTATCTAGATATTGCCAAGGCTTTTGACACCATCCCCCACTCTGGAATTATAGATAAACTCAATAAACTAGGTATAAATCCCTATGTCACAAGATGGGTTGCCAACTGGCTCACTGACAGAACCCACACTGTGAAAGTAGCAGACTCCAAATCCGACTTTAGACCAGTGGCAAGTGGAGTTCCATAGGGTTCAGTCCTGGGTCCTCTCCTGTTTTGTATCTACTTTTCTGAAGTACAGGCTAACACAGAAGGTCTTTGGCTAATGAAGTTCACAGATGACTGCAAACTAGGAGCCATAATCGAAACTCCTAATGACATGGACATCCTACAATAGGGCCTCAATGAGACAGATTCTTGGTCTCAAAGCCATGGCCTCAAGCTAAATGCCAAAAAGTGCATTGTCATCCCCTTTGGTAAAAACTCTGTACCCATGAGCTACTACATAAGTGGTAATCTGCTTAACACTGAAAGTATGATAAGAGACCTTGGAGCATAGGTGGACAGTTGCCTCTCCTTTGATAATCGGGTTCCTATGACTACAACGAAAATGCATTATGTCGAATGCGTTTTTGTCGACACATGTAGAGCAAACAGGTAAAACAGCGAAGCGGCTGTTCAGCAAATTCTTTCCCTGGGAAAGAAGTTGCTTGACCGCTTCGTTATTTTGCCATGTTCTGAAGTGTAGTGTGGTCCCTTGTGGGGTATAGCTCCCGAGCATGATTGTGCAACAGTTACTGACCTTAGGGTTAGGGTGCGGGTTAAGGTAAGTGCATATGTATGAAAGTGTTTAGTTTTTTTTATATTTTGTGTTAAGTGTATGTGTTCTCAGTTGTTTACTTTTGTTTTTGGGGGGTAGAATTAGGGTTAAGGTAAGTGTGTATGTGTTTGGAGCTGTTTATGTAAATGTACAAGAATTACTGACCTTAGGGTTAGGGTGCGGGTTAAGGTAAGTGCATATGGTTTAAAATGTTTACTGGTTTTTTTTTCATTAAATATATGTTTGGGTTATGTGCATATGTGTATTTAGTTGTTTACTGGTTTTTGGGGGGTATAATTAGGATTGGGTATGTGTGTATGTGTTTGGAAGTGTGTAATGTTTTTTTTTTTTTGCGTGGGTTGGAACAGCGATTTCTTTCCTTAGGAAAGAAATTGCTGTTCTGTGAATTTGACATTTCCAGCTTTTGCTGAAAGTGTGTTGATGTAACATCGTTCACTGTTTTAAGCGTTCAATGTTGCAATATAGACCCTTGATAATCACATTGCCACACTAGTCAGGAAATCCTTCTACGTGGCACACCTCATCACAAAAGGTTTCTCATTCAGGAAAAAAGAGGTCATTGTTCCCCTCTACTCATCACTCATTAGACCCATTATAGGCCCCTTTTGGTATGTACCTCACAACACATCTACACCAATTGGAAAGGATGCAGAAATACTTCACAAGGATGATTACTGGCCACAAACAGATGCCCTATGCAGACCGTCTCAAAAAACTCCAGCTTTACTCCATTGCATATCGCCTACTCAGAGGCGATCTCTGCCTAACATACAAAGCTATGTCAAACCGACAGCTGTTGGACATGCTCCACTTAAAGAAATCCCAATCTCTCTGAGCTACATGCTCTAGGGACCTAAACCTTGTCACCAAAATAAACAGAACATGCTGGAGGGATAGATTCCTGTCCCAGAGATTTCCCATACTCTGGAACAAACTACCTATCTATATCAAACAAAGCTCCTCATTAGCACTCTTCAAGAAAAATTTTGATGATTGGATGGGTAATGGAAAATTCACCCTGGGGATCACCTCTATGGCTCTGCTTGACAGGGACACAGGAAAATAATTTTCTTGGGTGGCTAAAACCAGGGTACCTTTTTGGCTGGACTTATATAGGCCCTAGGGCCAATAACATAGTACCGACCTATGAACCTATGAACCTACAGGCTAGTGAGTTCCCATATGACAGAACAACAGATGACACAGGATGAAATTGAATTGAATGTGCCAGAGGAAGATGCTATAGAACTTTCTATAGAATGCCCGCAGGAAACGAAAAACAAGGGATGTGCCCTCAGTATGGAGGAAAATTAGTTAAGAGAATAGTTGCTTTTGATTTAATAGACAAAGACAGATATATCAAGATCAATGAGAGAAAATAAGAGAGAAATAAACTGCAGAAGGTTAATAAAACCCCAAAAGTCAAAAGCTTGATAAAACAAATAAACACAGTAATTAGGACTGTCCATAGAGATCCATACAATATAACAGATTTAAACAGAATATGTTACTGTGCAGCTAAATTAATAACTGATAAAGTTCTACCACAGGAACACAGGCTAACAAGGGAAAAGAGGGGTGAGAGTGAATACCATCATGGAAATATCAAATAGAGAAAACTATAAAACAGCTAAGACAAGAAGTGTCATTGTTAGAAGATTATAGAAGAGGGAATAGATCAACAAAAATACTAAGAAAGATAAATGTGATAAAAGCAATGCACAGTATTAGAACAGACCAGGATCTATTATGCACAACTGGAGATAACAAATTCATCATCATCTTCTTTCAGCTGTTCCTGTTAGGGGTCGCCACAGCGGATCATCTGTTTTCATTTCTTCCTGTCCTCTGCATCTTTCTCTGCCACACCAACTACCTGCATGTCCTCTCTCACTACATCCATAAACCTTATCTTATGCCTTCCTCTTTTCCTGTTATCTGGTCGCTTCATCCTTAGCATTTTTTCCAATATACTCAGCATCCCTCCTCAGCACATGACCAAACCAACGTAATCTTGCCTCTCTGGCTTTGTCACCAAAACTTCCAACCTGGGCTGACTCTCTAATATACTTATTCCTAATCCTGTCCACTCTCGTCACACCCAGTGCCAAATCTTAACATATTTTACTCTGCCACATCCAGTGCAAACTCCTGCCTTTTTGTCAATGCCACTGTCTCCAACCCATATAACATAGCTGGTCTCATTACCTTCTTGTAGACCTTCCCTTTCACTCTTACTGGTACTTGTCTGTCACAAATCACTCCTGACACTCTTCTCCAGCCACTCCATCCTGACTGTACTCTCTTCTTCACCTCTCTTCCACACTCACTATTACTATGAACTATGGATCCCAAGTATTTAAACTCATCCATCTTCGCCAACTCTACTCCTTGCATCCTCACCATTCCTCTGTTCTCCCTCTCATTCACACACATGTATTCTGTCTTAGTCCGGCTGACCTTCATTCTTTTTCTCTCTAGAGCACATCTCCATCTCTCCTGGGTCTCTTCCACCTGTCCCCTACTCTCATTACAGATAACAATGTCATCTGCAAACATCATAGTCCACGGGGACTCCTGTCTGATTTTGTCTGTCAACCTGTCCATCAGCATTGCAAACAAGAAAGGGCCCAGAGCTGATCATTGATGTAATCCCACCTCCACATTAAATGCATCCATCAACCCCACTGCAGACCTCACCGCTGTCACACTAACCTCGTACATATCCTGTACCACTCTTATATACTTCTCCGACACTCCCGACTTCCTCATACAATACCGCAACTCCTCTCTAGGTACCCTGTTATATGGTTTCCCTAAGTCTACAAAAACACAATGCAACTTCTTCTGACATTCTCTGTACTTCTCCAATCTCACTCTCAGAGCAAACATCACATCTGTAGTGCTCTTTCCCAGCATGAAACCATACTGCTGATCACTAATCATCACATCCCTTCTTAACCTAGCTTCCACTACTCTTTCCCATAACTTCATGCTGTGACCGATCAGTTTAATCCTTCTGCAGTTAATACAGCTTTGCACATCACCCTTATTCTTAAAAATTGGTAGCAAAACACTTTTTCTTCATTCTTCAGGCATCCTCTCACTTTCCAAGATTTCATTAAACAATCTGGTTAAAAACTCCACTGCCATTTCACCTAAACACCTCCATGCTTCCACAGGTATGTCATCTGGACCAACATCCTTTCCATTCTTCATCATCTTCATAGCTATCCTTACTTCCTCCTTGCTAATCCACTGTACTTCATGATTCACTATCCCCACATCATCTAACCTTCTCACCCTCTCATTCTCTTCATTCATCAACTCCTCAAAGTACTCTTTTCATCTCCTCAACACATTCTCCTCACTTGTATGTTTCCTTCATTATCCTTTATCACCCTTATCTGCTGCACATCTTTCCTAGCTCGGTCCCTCTGTCTAGCCAATCGGTACAGGTCCTTTTCTCCCTCCTTAGTGTCCAGCCATTCATACAACTCTTCATACGTGTTATCCTTAGCCTTTGCCACCTCTCTGTTTGCCATGCACCTCATCTCCTTATACTCCTGTCTACTTTCTTCATCCTTCGACCATGCCTTCTGCCTCTTCTCCTCCTTTGGCCAACAGTAGCCCAATTTTTGCCAACCCCCTGTTGGCTAATAGTACTGGTGGCACTCATTGTTAACCCAGGCCTCGACCGATCTGATATGTAAATATTTACTGTTGTCCGCATGAATTATTTGACGAAGTTTTACGCCGGATGCCCTTCCTGGCATAACCCTCCCCATTTATCCGGGCTTGGGACAGGCACAAAGAAATGCACTGGCTTGTGCATACCCAGTGGCTGGGTTATTGGAGATAACAAACTAAAAATTTCAAAACAGGCAGAAAGACTTAGAAGATATGTAGATAAATATAAGGGAAAAGCACAAAATAAGCAATTTATTGATGACACAAAAAATTTTTATAGAGAATTGGGAAATAAGGTAAAAGGAATTGGAAGACCTCCAAAAAAAGAGGAAGTAAATACATTTTGGAGAAGTATCTATGAAGATCCTGTGGAACATACAAAGATGCTAAATGGATAGAAGAAGTAAAAGAAAGAATAAGAAGTTTAAAGGTACAGGATATGAAATGGGATGAAATAACAGCCAGAGAGATTGAAATAAAGTTGAGAAAAGCCTCTAACTGGAAAACCCCAGGCCCAAGAGGCAGTACCTAACTTTTGGCTTAAAGTATTAACTTCTTTGCATGAGGATTTAGCCATGAATAAGAATTATTTATATGTGCACCCCAAACACACACCGCACTGGTTAACAACAAGAAAAACAATGCTTTTACTTAAGAGTGAACCTGCAAGCTACCCGAAAAATTATAGATTATAAACAAATAACTTGTCTTCCAACAATGGATAAACTATACACGGGAAGTGATGCCGAAAAAATTTATAGTCATTTAGAAGAAAACTCAATTATGGCAGTAGAACAAAGGGGCAATAAAAGAAAGTCATATGGAACAAAGGATCATTTGTTGTTAAACAATGTTATAGTGGAGAACTGTAAAAAGGAGAAGAATCTAAGTATGGCATGGAGTGACTACAAAAAAGCATTTGATAATATCCCACAGTCATGGATAAAGGAGTGCTTAAAAATGTATAGCATAAACCCTACACTGATCGACTACATTACAGTGACCATGAAACAGTGGCAGACCACTTTGCAATTAAGCCATGATAAAGGACAGATTATTAAACCAAGGATAAAAATTCAGAGGGAGATATTCCAGGGTGACTCTCTGTCACCGTTGCTATTCTGCCTTGCTATTAATCCATTAAGCTGTTTACTTAACAGCTTAGGCCAATTTGGCTCCTAGAAAACAACAAAGTCTAATAACTTCTCATCTTCTCTTTGTCAATGATTTAAAACTGTATAGCTCATTAGATGAGGAACTGAAAGCACAGCTGCAGGTGGTCAAAACTTTTTCAGATGATATTGGGATGTCATTTGGTCTTGATAAATGTGCAAATGCAACCTTTAAAAAAGGAAAACTGCAGCACCAGGAAAACATCAGTTTGGGACAAGAATGTGATAAAAAAGAACTCGAGCATGAGGGAGTGTATAAATACTTGGGAATTGATGAAGGATCAGCAATAAAACATGACCAAATGTGAATAAAGCTTAGTAAGGAGTACTTTAGAAGACTTAAATTAATTCTGAAAACAGCATTGACATCTAGGAACAAGATCCAAGCCATAAATCAATGTGCTTTTCCTGTCCTAACTTATAGTTTGGAGTGATTGACTGGCCCCAAAAAGTGCTGGATAGATTGGATATTAAAACAAGAAGGATGCTTCATGCACACCAAATGATTTGTAAAACAGGTTTATTTAATCAAATTACCCAAAGTTTTTATGCCCCTCATGTCTCCTCTGTGATACTTCAGTATGTACAAAATTGTAGTATTTGCTTGAAATATAACATAAGCAAACATGCTAACAGCAAATCTGCATGTTTACCTCCACCCTGGAAACCTTTTGTTAATATACAGCTGGATTTCATCCAGATGCCTAAGACTAATAATTTACAATTTATTTTGGTGGTAGTGTGTATCTTCTCAGCATGGGTAGAAGCTTACCCATGTTGCAAAGCTGATGCAGTCACAGTTATTAAAAAAATATCTGATTATATACCGAGATTTGGTATACCTGGCATTGTTAACAGTGACCAGGGAACTCATTTTAAGAATAATCTGTTTAAAGATTTATGTAAAGCTTTTAATACTAAGTTGAGTCTTCCCTGTATCAACCATCCTCAGTCATCTGGATTAGTGGAAAGAGTGAACAAGACCCTTAAAAATAAAATGTTGAAGATTTGTGCTGAAACCCACTTAAAGTGGCCCAAATCCCTTCCCTGAGCATTAATGAGTATGAGGACCTCACTAAATGCCACCAGGAAATTGAGTCCATATGAAATTTTAATGGGGAGACCATGACCCTTCCAGCTACCCCTCCAGTGGAAAATGCTGATTTAACTTTGTCAGATGATGCTATGATTTCTTATTGTAGGAAACTCATTAATATCTTGCAGCAATATCATGGAACAGTAAGAGCAGTGATACCAAAGCTTCCTGACCAACCCTGTCATCAACTACAACCAGGTGATTGGGTGTATGTGAAAATTTTTCAGAGGAAAAACTGCCTGAGCCCGAGGTGGAAGGGGACTTTTCAGGTTCTGCCAACCACTTTGATTGCAGCTCACATTGCAGGATTACCAATGTGTATCCATTTGTCTCATTGCAAGAAGACCTGTTGTGTGGGGACCCCAGATGAATCATCACAGCTAACAGAGGGAGATAGAGGTGTAACAGATAAACCATCTGCCCAATGAGAAGGTCAACTTCAGTAGCAGTCCATGATGAATCCAGTGACAGCATGTACTTTTGCTTTGTTTCTGCTGCTGTTCCCTTCTGTAAACTGGTCCTTTGGCAATATGCCAAAAATCTAAACAAAACAAACTGCTGGATATGTTCACATATACCTCATCATTCCAAGTCAGGGATTTCTATGATTCCCATCCTTGCATCACATGTGTCATTTGAAAAGGACCTTAATGACATCAGCTTAACCTGGCATAATGTAACTGATTTTTCAAAGGTTGTGTCTCTTCAACAACCACACATCATAGAGACACATGTTGCCAAAAATGGGACTGTACCAGTAGGAAAAACACAAATGTAATGACACCAGGCATAAAAGTCTGTTTGCACTTAAAAAGCTATGACTGGGGGCATGGCATGGGCATGATAAGTGACCATTACTAAATTTGTGGTGATTGTGCCTACCCCTGGTTGCCTACAAACTGGTGAGGATGTTGCTTTGTAGGCTATATTACTCCTGCTAGTCAACATTTTGAACACCCACCAGCAAGTAGACTGAGAAATAAATTAGCAATCCACTGGGCAGAGCAAGTATTTTTAATTTTTAATCCTGGGTATGGAGTGCAAAGGACAATGCTTGAAATCACCATACTTGCCCAAATTCTAAAGAAGGTGGCTAACGAAACTTCACATGACATCAGGATGGCAAATCGAGAAATGACTGAAATGCAAACTGTGGTGTTACAGAATCGAATGGCACTTGATATAATGCTTGCTGTAAAAGGGGGGTCATGTGCAGTCATAGGGACTTGTTGCTGTTCATGTATTAGTGACTATCATGATGAACAGAAAAAAAACTGGCAAACTTCATAAAACAAAGGGCCAAAGAGTTGGACAGCACATCCACAAATTGGACACTTTTTGAATGGTTGGGCAGTATTTTTGTTAAGCTGGAAAATAGCATAATCCAGGGTATTGTCATTATACTTTTTTTATATTTGTCATCATTTTGACATTTTCTATTCTAAAGGCTGTGATTACAAGATGTTTGATCTCCACCTGCACATGAAATTACACTGCATGCACAAATCAATGACATTTCTATTTTGACAGAAAATGATGATGACGACTATAATGCTGAGGGGTATTTTATCAAGTTAAGAAAAATAAAAATATAATTATATGTATGGTATGACACTGATAGTGTCAGAGGGAGGAAGATGTTACTGGACAAGACCAGCTTATTAAAATGTATATTAATTTTAGTTTATTAATGGTGCTATACTATGATTGTTAAAAAGCAAATATAACTTGTATGCAGGGCTGGTAAAAATACAGCTTCATAAGCCACAGTATTGCTGTCTTTTAAACTGCATTTTTTTAGTATATAATAAGAGCGAATAGTACTTGTTGCAGTTACTATAAAAGGAATTTATTAGCCTGACTCCTCCAGGCTAGGAATGCGTTGTTACTATTGCAGGTTTGAAACATCCAAGGTCAGAAACAAGACCCCTTTGAAGCAGGTGGATCATGTATAGGAAAGTGTTCACGTGAAGTTTGAGGTGAAAATCACCAGGGATGAGGACATTTGCAAAGTTTTCTATAGGACACAGTCATTGTAACATAATGAAATTGCATGACCAGTTTGATAAGAAAATGTATAAAAAAATATATTTTCTTGTTTGTAAAGTGAGACTGCTTCATCAAGTGCTATGAAGACTGACTCCCAGTGCTGTAAGAATAAAATTTCTGTTTGCACATCCTGAAGTGTTGTTCCTGACTAAAGACATATACGGTCAAGTTCTTAATGTTATTTATTTATGACTATAATAGTATTATCTAAAATGCCTGCAGGCCACCCAAGCAGTTACCATGACTCCCAGATATGGCACACAATGTCGGATACTGAAGCCCTTGCTCATAATTGCCTGGATGTACCTGGTAGTGTCCTGCAGCATGATTTTGGCACATGTGCTAAAATATTTCAGTTTGTGAAATGTTGCATAGTATATGTAAAAGGTTGATACAGAAGTAAGAGCAACTGCAGAAGAAATATCTCTCATCATAACAGGCAGTTCAGGCCATACTTCTCAACCTGGAAATATCACAAATCTGGGCAAAAGCCTATAAAAAGTAAGAAAAGAAAGTTTAAAAATTGGGGTGATGATTAACATAAAATTTTAATAAATAATCATGTAACCCCACCCACTCCAATAGAATTGTGGGATGCCATCATTAAGACTGAAGTTACTAAATAATAATAAATAATGACAGAATTTTAGACTTCATATACCTCAGAAAATACTCCATAACATGATATTCTAGCAGCTATCTGAATTTCTAGCAGCAATATTTAAAATCTATCCATTTTTTGGACCTTTGTCCCACCATTATTTTTGACTTTGTTTGTCCATATTCAGATTTCTTGCTCTGAGAGATTGAGAGGTATGCCTAAAAATTAGGGATCTTTTTATCACCAGGATTGGAAAAAATAAGCTGCAGCAACCACAAAGGACAAAGAACATCTGCTCACCACGCAAAAGCTAAAAATAAGTAAAACAGTAAACACTGCTAGCCACCCAGGCAGTTACCATGACTCCCAGATATGGCACACAATGCCTGATACTGAAGCTCTTTCTCATAACTGCCAGGATGTACTTGGTGGTGTCCTGCACATTGATTCTGGCACATGTGCTAAAGTATTTCAGTTTGGGAAATGTTACATAGTGTATGTAGAAGGTTGATACAGCAGTAAGACCAACTACAGGAGAAACATCTGTCAGCATACCAGGCAGTTGAGGCCATACCTCTCAACTTAGAAATATCAAAAATCTGGACAAAAGCCTATGAAAATAGGTAAAACTGGCCAAAATTGGGGTGTTGATTAACATAGAATTTGAATAAATAATCATGTAACCCCACCCATTCCAATGGAATTGTGGGATGCCATCATGAAGATTGACGTCACTAAATAATAACAAATAATGGCAGGCATTTAAATTTTAGACTTAATATACCTCAGAAAATACTTAATGAGGTATAACCTGTTATTCTAGCACTATCTGTGTTTACAGCAGCAATATTTAAAATCTCTTTTTTGTGCCTTTGTCCCACCATTATTTTTAGCTTTGTTTGTCCATGTCCAGATTTCTTGCTCTGAGAGATTGAGAGATATGTCTAGAATTAGGGATCTTTTTATCACCAGGATAGGAAAAAAAGCAAGCTTTGGTAACCACAAAGGACAACGAATATCTGCTCATCATGCTAAAGCCAAAAATAAGTAAAACAGTAAAAATTGCTAGGAGTGTACTTGCATTACTATGACTTTTCAGTGTAAGATAATTGTTTGATACCATTAATGTTATGGAAACAGCCATTACTTGAGCACATCATACAATTATGCACATACACAGTGTCTGCACCTGTCTTGTCCTCCAAATTGGGTCCCATAGTTGTGATCTATCAAAGTGCAAATCAAGAATTACACTTTCACAAATGCACACCCCATGCACACACATACAAAGCAGCTTGGTCATTCAAAGCCTAGTTGCCCAAGTGTGATGCCCATCTGAAGCTACAGATCCAGCAACCTCCAGTCATTTCCATTAATATATTTGTATTTTATACTGGTTCCTACATAGCAGCACTGCTGCTTCCTACTGTCCAGAGTGGTGGTGAGTTATTTCAGCTCTAGTGGCTCATTTTTCCTGTGAGAGAACCACAGCTGCAGATACCAACTCAAGCTGACATCAGCCTATAACAATGAGGTTGGAGAGAAAGAAGTCCATCCAGCAGCATTGTCCAATCCACCCCTTTCTTCTATTCTGCTGGGATCAAATTAAAACAGACAACTAAGCTACAAATGTAAGAGTGTACTCTAGGTAAGCTCATCTTTGTGCGCCACATGCACACACAATAAATAATTAACAGGAACATTTTAAATAAATAGATAACATAAAATAAAAGAAAGAAAAGAAACTTGGAGTCAGTGATTCCATATACCTGATACCGGCATTCTATTTGTCATCTTTCTGAATCGCACTTAAAACAATTTTCATCTATTATTTGTTACTTCACTGCAACAAATATATCAGTGAGTGGCAATGTAAAGATGAGGCTTTGTCCATTAATGCTTATCACCAATACATAACATGCACATATAGCATGTTAACAATTAGAACAACAACATTTGACACTTGTTTCAAGATATAATAATTTAAGGGTTGCTCCACATACTTTAGAATGAACCTTATTCCATTACACTGAATGCTATATTTTCCTAGCTGATACCCTGCAACTTTGTGACATGAGACTGCTTTATAAAAAGAGACTGGCATAAAGAGGGAGATCCACATTCAAACTGTTGAAAGGGAGCTAAGCCCTCCTATTGGCTGACAAGCCTCCTTCACACCTCTCCATTCATTCGTTCATTCATTCATTCATACATACATCAGGACTTCTTATAAAGTTCTCCACAAAGGTGTCTGTCTGTTCTACTTTGGGGTAACCGCTATCGAGCAGCTGCAGCAAAGCTCTACAATGGGTAGAACCAGCGGTGAGTGATCATTGCTTCTGATTCTTTACTTCACCTTTATGTCCATTTGATATCCACAAAGGCTACAGCACCTACAGACACTGTCCCAGCATTAAGTTGCTATTAAAAATTTACACCGTTTCTTTCATCTTTAGCAATGGTATACATTATATTTTTTTGTACTTTGACAAAAAATAACTTAGAGCACCCCAGAATCAGTTTTATTTTATTCAAAAGCTTGTGTTGCTTACTTAGCCCTGTTTCAGTATGCAAACTGAACCCTTTTGTATCATAGAATTGTTCTATGTTCTGATACCGATGGACATCTGTGTCATAGCAAGCTAAGTTAAAGAAAAATTGGGAATAGAAGGGGCCACTCAGAAAGTCGTGGCACCCCATTATTTTGCCCACAAAACTGGTAAATACCAAGGAATTTGGTACATTTGAGAAGTATGGTCAAGGCTGAGCCAAATGTTGAGTTAGAGGAAGTCTGAGCAGCAGGGAGTGAACATACTAGATGGAAGGGGGAACAATATACTGTGGTACTGCCAAAGAAGCAGTGGCTCGCTCACAACTTTGACCAATAGTACAGTATAGTAACTACAGTAAAAGTGATCCATGCAAACCCAACACCAGACTGTACTTACCCATATATGAGCTAGTCACACTGTCCATCAGACATGGCAGCCCAAATCAAAGTATACAAAGTGCATAGCCCAATTATCTTCATGTGCTTATCTAGAAGAAGCAGAACAAGAGATCAATGCCTTCCATAGTGAAGTGTGTGAATGCTATAGCAACTGAAATTTTCTTTTTCTAGTGTGCATAAGATGTAGGGCTGGATGGAATTCCTGAGGAATGTTGTGAAATGTGTTAGTGACAGTAGTTGTGGAGCTGTAGTAATGCTGAAGCACAGTCTCAGCAGCAGTTGCTGCAGTATGGCTCAACAGAAACAATAGGTCCACAGTATGTACCATAGATGGCGGGCATCCCATTCATGCCCCTGCCCATGATACCTGCCTCTCTCAGGAGTTCCACTGGTAGCAGATGTGCTGCATTATCAGGGTTGCCACAAACACATCTACCATGACCGTGGGTATGCTGTTTCCAACCTCTTTGCGCTACTACATCTAATGCTGCTATGGAACTTCTGAAGATGCACAGCAATGATTTTGATTGCCCATACCCATGATGCTAACATTCCATGGTGGCTGAGATGGATCAACTGCACAGATCATTCCTGCCACGCAGCATGTGAGCCTGGGTAGAGATGCCTTATGCCAATATGCCTTCAATTATATCAGAAAAGTCTCACATAAAGGGCACTCACTTCTGGATGTCTTCTTGCACATCATAAATTATCCATATTATCTCTGCAAAGGCTGAGGTGATAACAGCCTGAACCTCCATGATGGCTCAGCCTATACCTTAGGTTGCATCCATTGTCATTGCTAATTCTGGTGGATGATGGTACCTACCTTCAGCATGCATTAGTATGCACACCTATATCATCAGCCCCCTTATTGGACTTGTTGCTGACATTGATGGCTGGGCCATGGGAGTGGCACACTCTCCTGACTGTGAGGGACTGGAATAATCACTCCTCACTGTGCGGCGTGTGCTCCCTGGGTGTCTGCAGGCATAGAGATTTGGTCCATGGCTTATGTAAGTGATCTTATGTGCACACTTTCTGTGTCCATCTGAGAGAGATCATGATCAAATAGGGCCCTAGGCAGCATACTGTATCAGAACCACCCCTAACAGCAGACCCCACACACATACACAAACAGCAGAACCCCCCCCCCGTAGCCATTCTAGTTACCTATTACTTAGATATTTCTCCCTGGTGACCATAAACACTGTTCAAACCTGTCAGTGTGCATACTATTATATTCTTTATTTCTACAATGATTATAGATTTTTGGATTTAATGGAAAACTTTTATTTCCAATGGAATAGCGCAAACACTGACATACATTTGCTAAACAAAACAATATAGTCTCACAATGAAAATAGACTTAACAATAACAGTAAACTTTTCTGCCCTTGAAGCTCATGTTCTTTAAAACAGCATTGAAATACACATTCATAGAAAATGTATCTGTTCAGTGACAGATTGAGTTTATCTTTGGGCTGTTTTCAAACCATAGGCCCCTTGTAAACATTTTTAGGACCTTGCATACAGGCATGTGCTCTTTGATTTACATTTCTGATTGTATTAAATTATATTCAATGTATATTACAGCACCACATGTTTAAGTGTGTTTTAATTTGTAGTTTTGATTGTTTTTCTAGTGAGCAATCTAACAAAACTTATGAAGCAATAATGAAAAACTACCCACTTCAGAACATTTCAACCATAAAAAGCCAAAATGTTGTCATTGCAATAAACCAATATATAGGCCAAGATGCTCAATCTCTGCAGAAGTAAAAGTAATCTGAATAATTCCACATTAAATAGGTCTGTAAACCTTAAACCTCTAAACATTAAATAGGTTGTTGATTATATTTCAGTGTTTCATCTGCAAATTCTGTGCCTGCTTCCCTAGAAGAATAAATTGCCACTGTTACATAAAAAATGGCTATCTGGTAATATTGCAATAGTGTACAGATGACAAATACAGTTATCAGTAATCCACCCCCATGTTGTGGGAGTAGAACCCACAGCATTCTGCATCAAAACAAGTATGCTACCTGCCATACTAATTCCACGCTTTCAAATTCCACAGCACAGTAACAACCATTTGCTAAACTAAACAACAGTTGCACATTGAAAAAAGCAAGAGTAGCAGTAAACTTGTCCTCCCTTGTAGCTGAGTTCTTTGAAAATGCATTGAAAAATTCAGACAGTTCCTTGAAAATGCAATGAAAAATTTACAATTCCTTGAAAATGCACTGAACCTCACAATTCCTTGAAATGCAGTGTGGTAAATGTCATACCTCTCAACTGTCTAGATATCTGCAGAATGATCAGATTTTTGCATCACGTTTTTGGTCTGCTCCAGTTAAAATTTGTGTTTATCTGGCAAACTACAGATGACGAAGTCACTAACTAATGACATATACTTGAGTTTGTATCTTTAAAGCAATCAAATTTCCTAAGTATGTTTACATTAAATATCAAACCTACCTGGTAAAAAGGACTTCAGAGATACTTAAAAGCAGAATTTATTTATTTGTTTACCAGGAAGTCTGACTTGGAATGAAGAGACCATGGGAAACACTCCAGATGCATGTCTTTGTAATGTGGAGCACCTGGAGGAAACCCACACAAACACAGGAAGGACATACAGACTCTGCACAGAAGGCACCCCAGCCAAAATTTAAACTGGAAAACCTCATGCTGTGAGGCAACAATGCTATTACTGCATCATCCATACCTTTCCTTCAGGTAAAACTTTATTATCAGACTGATACAGTATGATTACATATGCTCTGAGTGATAGCTACATATGCAGTCTTTCTGTAGAAGTCAGACTCTTAACAGCAATTTTAGATTATGAGACTAATTAAGTTAGCCAGGTTGGCTGAACCAGTTACACCAGTGAATCAGACATCAAAATTCACTGTGCCTGCTATATGAATTCGTAGATAACATGTGGAGATGCAGGAATCTGAATTTCTTTGATAGGGATATTAGAAACATTTCAAATGTGTTTTTTCTTTGCTTACACAGGCTGCCTTTCATTTCATCTACTCTTGTCAAATATTTTGCAATTCTGTAGCAGAAGACAACACTGTTATGTTCTATAATGTTTAGTGTAAGAGACATCTAACATATAATATATAGTGTTATATAACTTCAATGTTAATGGGGTTGATAAATCATAAACAATAAAAGACAAAAAACAGAACACTAAAAGTGATAAATATCAACTCATGAAATCAAATAAATCATTGCATCTAGAATTACATCCTCTTGAAATGATGTTATAAATAAAAGAGAATATGAAAAGAAACAACCATTGGGAGGCTTCATATTACTATCTTCCTTTTTTTTCATTGACTGGAATTAATGACTATAAACAAAGCAAAATATGATGAAATCAGCAGGTAATTCTAAATTTTTCCTGAATCAATAATTATTGATCACAGTAAAAGCAACAGTGTCCTCTAAAGATACTAGTCAGTAAATGTTGAATGCAATTATAATTACACTTCATCATATTAAGGAAGCAATGAAATAATATTAAATAACATGAAGAAATATGACATGTAATGACCAAAGAGATTAGACTCAAAATCATGTTATCAGATACAAGTCATCTAGTCTATTACATGTGCTTGTGTGAGGTGATATTACTCCAAACTCTGCATTTCCGTCTTCATTCAATATAAATAGTTTAGATGACATAAAAATAAACTGCCTCCATGCAGGATCCTGTTTCCCTAATCCTCAATGATATTAATTCCCTGATACAGGTGCAGTACCTTTCAAAAAGCTATACAAGGAGTTGTTTCACTCTGTTACAAATGTTCTTGAAAACTATTTTTCATTAAGATCTTACTCTCTCATTTTTAGAAAGTGTACATTATTCTCCCACTTTTTCTTTAATCTCTGACTAATAACACTTGGAGACATATTCAAAGTATTCAGATTTTGACTACTTCTCAGGTGCAACCCGTGCTATTGGACTGTAGGACTGCAGCCTCCTCAGCTGTAAAAGAAGAAAGAAAAGAAAAAAAAACAAACAAAGAAAGAAAAGAAAAGAAAAAAAAAAACAAACGCAAGTCCCAGACCTTCATGCTTGCAGCATTTCCTGATATCTGGACTGCTGGTGAACCAATCAGGAGCTTTCTCACAGAATCCAGACTGCTCCTGAGACAGTCTAGATTAGGAAGACAGCATTCAAGAGCAGAGACAGTCCGGATTAGGATGACAGCATTCTAGAGCAGAGACAGTTCAGATTAAGAAGACAACATTAAAGAGCAGAGATCCTAGAAGTCTATGAGGTTACAACTGCATAGACTGGAAAGGGATCAGACTGCAACTCTCATGGACTTTTTACTGCAGGAAAGGATGAGAAATGGAAGGATTTAGTACAGGACTACAACAAATGGAGCTAGCAGTTTGCAACAAACACAGTGTGTGTGTGTGTGTGTGTGTGTGTGTGTGTGTGTGTGTGTGTGTGTGTGTGTGTGTGTGTGTGTGTGTGTGTGTGTGTGTGTGTGTGTGTGTGTGTGTGTGTGTGTGTGTGTGTGTGTGTGTGTGTGTGAAATGCCCCAATTAAATATACCCGGTGGCTAGAGTAGACTCGAACTCTGTACCTTGGGAGCAGGTAGCAAAAGCTTGGATTCCCTATCCACCACCACTTGTAAAATTTGTTGCCTCATATTTTAGTTCTTGTGAAATTTGTGGTTTTCAGGATTTAGAATTCACTAAATAATGACAGGCATTTGATTTTTAGACTTCATCTTCTTCAGAAAGTACATGGTAACACAAAACCTTTTATTCTAGCAATTTTCTGTTTATAAGATCAATATTTGAAATTTGGTCCTATTTTTTGGTCTGTATTCCCTCATTATTGGCTTTGCCTAGGTGTTTTGTGCTAAGAGGTTGAGAGTTATGGTAAAAACTGAATTCACTAAATGAAAGCCATTTAAGTTTCAGTCTACCTGTCTTTCAAGAAACTGCTGATTTGCCATAGTGGTATGTTGCTCTGATTGTAGTGCACTGGGAGCTGGGTTCAAGACTTGGCAATGAAATGCATGGTGGTAACACAGCATTTTATTCTAGCAACTTTCCAAGATTATACAAGCAATATTTAAAATGTGTCCCTAGTTTTTGGTCTTTTGTCTGCCTTAATACATTTTGGCTTTTTCCACATTTCTTGTGCTTCAAAGTTGAGATCTAGTTGAGTGTCGAGGAGATTTTACAAGGAGCTGAGAGCTTGAAGAGAAGTTTAGGGCTACTTATGCTTAGTCTGCTTGCATCGTTAAAAGCACAACAGGTGATGTACTTGTTTTCAATGTAGAAGGCTGTGGGTTCTACTCCCATAGTATAGAGATGCATTGCTGATACTATACTGTGTTGTACTTTTAAAGGGGGTGGATGCTGCAGTCCTGAGAATGTCCTCTTTGGTGGAAATACCTAGTAACGATGAACCTATTATCAGTTTGCCATGCATTCTCTATTGCAATATTACTAGCTTATTTATTAATGTAACATAGGCAATTTATCCCTCAAGCACTTTATTTGTAGATGAAACAATGAAATATAAAGTTGTTTGATAGCAGCCACCTCTTCATTAGTTACAGATCTCTTTAATGTGGAATTATTTAGATGACTTTACTTCTGCAGAGAGTGTGCATGTTTACTGATACTGGTGGATTGTAGAAGTTTGAGTAGACTTTTGTGATGGAAATGTTCTGAACTGGGAAGTTTTGTCATTATTTTCATCTGTCCTTGATTTTGCAGAATGTTCTGGTTTTCTGTCATACTTTTTATACTGTTGATTTGTGCTTCTTCTTATTCAGAAAATGCATGTTATTGCAGTGCCTGTTGCTCTGTGTTTAAGTAGCAATGCCTTAATGACCATCAGGTAAGCTTGTCTGAGACTGTAAGTTGCAAGTAAGCTTTAATAAGCATACTGTTAAAGAATTACCAACACTGAAAGCCTTTTTGTTGTTGCCATGCAGAGAATATTTACATAACTAGATAGCGTTTAAACCTTAGGTATTGAAATACATAAGACAGTATTTGTAATAAAGGACAGGATTACAGTATTTTCAGAAGCTCATTACATTTGTTGGAGACTTGCAGTCATGCAGTCATCTTTGCAGGCTTTACCTGTAAACTAAACAGAATGCCAGTCTATCATGTGGAGTCCATAACCTGTGCAGTAATCTTTTAAGCAGCTTATCTTGAGCTTGTTTCTTGTTTGCTCTTCATTTTTTACTTTGATCATGTTTTCCCCATGAAACAAGTAGATAGTTGTTGTCAGGCAGCAGGTCTTTCTTTGGATAAGAAACATTTTTACAAGTGGGGGTATCACAGACATTGCTACTTTCAGCATGTTACCTGGTCCTTTTATAAAGCTGAATATAAATTATAATTAGAACTGTAGTGCAAGGAGAAGTGGTTTGAGCTGAGTGCTGCTTGATTTGTTTTACTTGATTTTGACTGGCATTCCAGTAATGTATTTAAAAAGTAATTTGTTTTTTCATGCCTCACATCCTTTTCATTTCCATCTAGATATTAAGTAAACTGTCATGTAGCCAATGCATTGAACTATTTTTATTCTTGTACAATTCATTTTGTCTTGATTGGTCTCTCATGATGACAGGTTGGCACCCAGGGGAGCGTATTTAATTAAAGTCCCAGTTTTTGCAGATTTTAGCATAGCTCCACCCTTTTCTAGTTGACCACACCCATTCCCATTGGCCCCACCCATTCAGCTGTCTCCTGCAGCTCCCCATTTGATTTGAAGTCACCAGCCATCACTGTATTACTTCTGTATTACCCACTCCAACTTCTTCTATATTGCAAGGATTATAAACTAATAACTCCTTGTTTTCCTTATAATTTTGGTACTCCCGAACAATCATGACTGTATTTCATTTCCACACGTTCCACTCCAGGAGTACATTTACCATAAAGCTTTACACATATGACCAAAACAAAGCAATGGTGGCCTATTGCTCTGACCTTTTCATGTCAGTATGATTTAAGGATGATTATTTATAGATGTATGAAATGCTACAGACTAAAAACTGGAAAGAAATATGATTTTAGTGACCTGTATGGCAAATGATCGCAGTGATAGAGAGTGCATTAAGCAACTCCTGCTCCCAAAAGCACAGCTCAACACTAAAACAAATCAAGTGATTACTGCATAGGTTGCTAAGGAATGAAACAATTGAAGGACACCAAAAACAATCACATACATATGCACACGCGCACACACACACACGCACACGTACACACGCACACTGCTACCTTTCATTCTTCAGGAAGAAGAAGCACCTTACTGATGATATATTCATTATGTTGTGGCTGTGTATTTAAATTCCACACATGGATGTGGAAAAGAAAAGAAGAAGCAAGCAGCTAACAGCAGGTGTGCATGTGTCGATGCAAGCACACAGGGATGTAATAGCATTCTTAAAGAAGAACACCTTCAAACAAGACATGTTTTTTTTTTAATTAAAAAGTAAGTAAATGCTGTGGCAGCCCCCCTGGCCAGCAGACTGCTTCCCAGTCAGTGGGCCCTAGGTGACTACTTAGGTCGTCTAGTGCTGGATCTGGCGCTGATGACCAGCACAGACAGTGCAACCTCTTACCATAATATTTGTTCATTGCTATACTCAGCAGAGTCAGTCAACGTTCTAACATCAGGCAGTGGAAGTTCCACAGTAGTGGTGCTGTATAGACACTCCCTTGTTAACACAGTAAAGTACAAAGCATGGTATAAATGCTATCCATCACCTGCACCTTATCCCAGCACAGATTTAATACTGCAGTGCCCACCAGCAGTACTGGCTAATACCTTACCTCATACATGTACCCATTCATATATTACTGAACATGAAAAACATTAGTAAGATGTACGGTGATAGAGAGAACAGTCAAACTGAATCATGGTAAAATACAGGTATAGTAATACCTATCTGGGGTCTCTAGAATGGATATTCTTGGGACACATTGTAGCTCAACTCCAAGGTTAAAAAAAACACATCAAAGGGACTGGGAATAGTCTTTTTCCATTCTGACAGAGGCCACACACTCCTCTGTCTCCATCAAAGAGGTCTCAACCAATGATGTTACACCTATTACTCTATATTCTTGTGTAACACAAGAACACTATTATGCACCTTGAGGGTTACATCATCTGTACCACATAACACATCAAGCCTTGAACTGCAGGCACACACAGTACACATGTCAAGGGAGCCTGGGATTGCTGACTCCTCCTAATCTGCTATACAAATAATTGTTACTCTATGCACTTTACATGACTCTTACCCAAATGACAGCATTGCTGTCACCTGTCAATGCTCCTGCCCCAACCCACCTGTGCAAATAATGATGATGATGATGATGACGGTGGTGACAACTGTAACCTGGACAATGTCTAGCCTCTGTGTGGAACTATCTGATACATAGCATGGCCATTGACTATACCATAATACATACACTGCATGCAATAATACATACATTAATTTAATTCTGTGTGATTTGTATCATGGTCCGCAGTTGTAGATCAGATGCCACCTCTTTGCTTCTGCCACAGTGTATTGAACCCACATTTGTCTTGCATGGAGTGCAATTTCTACTAGTTCCTCAGATGACTGTGTGTCTGACTCCTTGTCCACTGCTGCAAGTCTCCCTAGCAGTACTGATATGCCCCCTTATTGCATCTAGTTGAAAACCCCATACAGTATAACAAAGCACACACCACGAATATATGGCTGTAGGTCTCACATGTGTACGGCTAATATAGATAAGCAGTGGGATCATCTTTTTATGTGTCTGAGCACGTGTTAAACAATAATCTTTGTCTTATTATGTGTAGTGTTGTACATTATCTCAGACATGGCTTTGTGATTTCAAATGGGAGTTATCATCCACAGCTCCAATGCATATCCACTAGAGGATACCATTATGTGCATCCTATTATCTTCTTGAATGGGAAGTTTATTTCATAGCCTATGTACCTGACAATGTGTGCACAAAGAAGGAAGTTGACAGTGAGGAAACCCGTTTTCTGAGGACATACGGCAAGCCGTAATGGAGGCAAGAAAGCCTGCTACTAAAAATTCATATAGTAGCAAATGAAAACGTTTTCTAGTTGGTGCCAACAACATAATAAGCACCTATTCAGGGCTAGTTGTTATCCAGTTTTACAACATTTGTGTGAGTTACTATCCTATCTTATTACTCTATCAAGTTTCATTTATCATCTGTTTCAGCATGTTTACCCATGGATCTTCTTCTTTCAAGGCAGTCTCATAACAAAATGTTCTCTAAAAGGGTTTTGCATAAGAGGCCTCCAAACAAACCAGTGAACCCTCCTTTTGATCTTAATTTTGCGTTAGAAAGTCTAACACTTGCTAAATTTGAACCAGCTAATCTGCCTGACTTGAGGTTCTTAACATGGAATGCTGTTTTGCTGACTGCACTGCCCTGTGCAAGAAGGGAATCTGAGTTGCAAGCTCTTACGGTGAGTCAGCCCTACATGATTTTCCATAGGAACAGGGCTTCTTTGAGAACTAATCCTTCTTTTATGCCTAAAGTTGTATCTGAGTTAACTTTAAGTCAAACTTTCCATCTCCCCATTTTCTTTCCTGAATTTAAAAATGAGGGAGAAAGGGTACATCATCTCTTGGATGTCCACACTCAACTATGGTACTATCTTTATAGAACTACATTTTTCAGATCTTTGGATCATTTATTAATTTCTTATGAAGGTAAGAAGAAGGGGCAACCTTTATCAAAACTGACTATTCATAAATGGCTGTCTAAGGCTATTACATTTTTTTATACTCACCATGACAAACCTATTTTAGGCAGGGTCAAGGCCCACTTTATCAGTGCCTTGACTTCATCTATGGCATTTTGGAAAGAGGAGTATTTTAGAAGCTGCTACTTGGTCCTCTTACACACTTTTACAAAGCACTATAAACTTGATCCCTTCTCTAGATCTAGACCAAGTTTTGCTAGGATCATTCTCCAGGGCTTCCAGGGTCTCCTGGAACCTTTTACTTCCTCCTTCAAATATAGCTAGCAATGGTAATCTACCCATATAGCTAAGGCTACTGCAGCAGTGATCAGTACGGAGAACATAGTACAGTTGTGTAAGTTGAATTTACCATAATTGTAGATGTTCAAATGATCACTGTTGCAGTCTCCCCTCCCTCCCTCCATACCCCTTGCTTTTTTTTTTTTTGGTGTGTGTTTATATGTTTATGCAAGGGCATAGACACTTACTTTTTGTTGTTCCTATCTTTCTTCCTTCAAGTCTCAACCGCCTTTCGCTGCTGGCAGGAAGGCTCTGAATGGCTTCATGTGCAAACTTGTCTTTTAGTCAGATCTTATGCCACTTCACAGTTTCAATGGATGGAATGTGTACTGAATCTTTGGAAGCTGGCTGACTGGCTATAACCCATATAGCTAAGGCTACTGGAGCAGTGATCATCCAAACATCTACTGTTAAGGTAGGTTCGACCTATACAACTATATTTTATTTCTATAGTGAATAATCAATACGGAACCCTGAAGACTGTGCAGGTAAGAAGATCCTCCTTTGATGCAAATTATATGGTTCTTTAACATTAAGATTCTTATTTTATTCATTAGCGATTTGTAGTGTAAACCACCTAGTAAGTACTCCTGATACATCTGTGATTATATGTAGAGATTTGTTTCATTAAAATGGACAGGCAGCTTTGCTTTTGAAAATGCTATGTATAATACTTTCTTTTAAGAAATCCTTAATACTGCATTAATTCTATGGCAGCATTATTTCAGTTTTCATGTTGCACAGCATGAGAGACATTAATACTTACTGAATTTCTGGATGGCAGCCTATTCAAATTTCAATTGAATAGTAATTGAATGAATATACCATTCCTTTTGAAGTTCCCTCAGATGAAGAATAAATACTTTAGTCTTCTGTTTGTGTGACATGTCTGTGTCACATTCTAGTTTAAGAGCTCTTCAGCAATTTCATCCATTTCTAATTAAAAGAAATTCCAAGGGAATGATCGAGCATGAAACCAGTGTGGTGCTATAATAAATTCTCTGCATATTTTTCAGATGTGAATGGATTAATCTGCTTCCTGCTATTAAACATCTGAAGGGGTACATTAATATTTTAAACACATAAAATGGAATCCACATTATACTTGCTGTTTTATAATAAAATCACAGTAGTATGACTGGTCTTATACCACAAATAGATCATGCATTGTGCTAAAATGTTCTGTAGGTACACAATTAATTGCAGGGATAATGTTCAGTGAAATACATTTTGTTTCCTGTATTCTTCATTTACATTATTCTTATCCAGATTTGAAAAATATTATTTTGCATACTAGCAAGGCAACGATGTTCCTATATGACCCATACAGCAGACCAACAAATGCATATAATTAAACAAAGTAACCACTTTACATTCAACATCATCTTGTGGGATATTAAGAATAATGTTATTCCAGCTAGATTACATGAAATGGGACTTCAACAGTGACTAAACAAGCATTCGGTATGTAATCCAGTTCCAGGCTACATTGTTTTCTAGGGCTGCAAAATATAAGAACAAAGTAACAGGAAGAGTAATCTGAATATTCAGTTCTCAGACCATTACATTAAAACATTTTCCTGTTTCAAGTAGAAATGATAATCATCTGGCCAGATGGTTCAGCAGGAATGCAAGACTAAATGATTTCAGTATCAGAGCTCAAAAAGAAATCATCTTCTCTTCCAAAAGTTGTAGAGAACTACCAGTTTTGAAATGACAAAGTTATGTTTTAAAACACAAATGCATTCTGTCACATCTACATAATTTATAGACTGTGTATTTACATATTTTAGCAGTATCTGCCTGACTATCTGTGACCCGATGACCCTTGTTTTACTTATAAATAATGCCCAACATCAAATATTAGTATGAGCTCACTAAAGGCATATCAGTTTGAATGTGTTACAGGCAAAAATTGTACTGAGGTATATTGTTCTTACTAATGTAATTATGCACTGACTGTTAAAGCTTAATATAGAATACTTTGGGCAAAGTTATTTCATGTGACTGATCTAGGTCAGATTGCTGTACTGAGTCACATGATAGCTGATAAAGTCAATGGCCTCTGGGTTAATATTACACAATGTGCCATCAGTTATAACAGATGAAATCTAGTAGCAAACCCCTCTGCAGCAATTGAAATCTACATCATTACTAGAACCATATTTTATAGAAAGCAAATTCAGCTGTATAAAATTCAAAACCTGGTACGCTATTCGACATTTTGTTTCTGCTACAGATAAAATTTGCATATCCTTTAAGATGACTGGTACCATAATCAGATAAAAAATGCAAAGATTTTATTAGAAGCAGGAAACAGTTGTCTATCTTAATTTAATCCATATCTGTGAAAATTATACAGATTTAATCATTCAAAGAGATCATAAACAGTTTTGTATAATAACCCTCTTTTTTCAGTTAAGCTATTTTTGCAGTTTTAAAAGAAACTTTGGAATGCTGCTATATCAACAATATTTGTTATTCTAGAGGAAAAATGTTATCCAGGAATGGAAAATGAATATGCAGTCCCCAAAGTGGTTAGTTATATGACGTAATCAGAGAGACACAGTAGGCCGTAGGAATCAAACCCAGGACTACTGCATGCTTTATTTTTAGCAACACAGTTTTGTACCTCTGTACTAGGCTGCCAAAAACATGGAATGTACTATAAACAGAGGTAGCCAGTCATTGTGTGCTTGACCTTTCTCCCTGTAGACATGATTAGTATGTTCCTTACTTATCACTGAAAATATCAAGTTTCACTGAAACTATGGCAAATATACTCAACCAGACACTTAAAACTGACTTTTAAAGTGCATTGAGTCAAACATGAAACCAATGCTAAAAGTCATTGTACTGTTGAAAAGAGAAGATTAGCATTCAGATCGATGTTGCTTCGCAACTTGTATTGTGGATAAAACTCTGATACATCTTTCATAAGAATCTAAAAAGTGCCTCTATACATTTCTGTCTTACCAGTCAGTGAAAAAAAATGATATTTGCAAGCATGTGTAGTATATTTAAAATGCGAAATAAGAGAAAATATGATTGTGTCACTTTCTCTTCAGTTTCTAGAGTGGTAAAGTAAACAATGTAGCCTTAAACTGAAATGACTACATAGAATGCAAGCATTAATAATTGTTAGTTGCTTCACCTTAATGCATATTGGAAAAAGCAACACCACGGAGTGAGGCAAGACAACTCATGTGGCCAAGAAATTATAAGCAAGCAAATAGATAAAAAAAACAATAAATAAATAAAACACTTATGTGCCTCTCATTACACATTTCATCATAGCGCATGATATAATTGCCAGCAAGACTTGAGTCTCTGGCTAAGAATTTTATCAGCTAGTTTAAAAATCTTATACTCATTGTCAGATAACATGCCATGGAACTCCTTTCAAATGTTTTTAGAACCCAAAGCCGTTTCTCATTCTTCAAGAAAAAGTTCAAGTGAAACCAGGTATATATGCTATAGAGACTCTGGTTAGGTTGAACCCTCTGGACGAGTCCTTCCAATTCCACTACCTTATTTTGCATGAATCATCAGTCAGTTGGAAATTTTAGCTAAAATATTTTATTCCTGTTTGGATACTTGTCACATGCATGAGATAATGGAATTTTTACATATTAAACCTTAGTTTTTATCAGAATGTGTTCCACTTGTTATACTTTTTCAATTTTCCAAACAAATAAAAAGACTGCTGTTTAATATTCTAGATAGTTTTGACTTTTACCATTTAAAAGGTAATTAGCAAACCACAAATGTAGTTCTTTTAACAATGATAATAAGGCCACATATTCCAATAAGTAGACAACTTATAGCACTTATGTGATCGCATAATTATTGACTTATTCAGCTCACTCCATTTAAAGCTCTATTAATTTAGTAATGTAAAGTATATTTAACTTTAATATTATGTAATTAATTTAATATGTAACTAGACTGCCACGATTCCTAGTCTCTCATGATCATGATCTTGTGTTTACTCACTAATTACTAGTGAGCTTAACCTTTCTTAGGATTTTTTCTCATGTAAATATGTATATACTGTGGAATGATCAACCACCTTCATATAAGATCACAACTTCGGTGATAAAGAACACTATAAATGCATCCTTGTATGTTGATCTTCTATACTCTATCCATTGATCTCTAGTGTTTTCTTTCTTAGGTTTATGTGTGACCTTAGTACCTATTAATACAAACTAATAGTTGTATCTAGTTTAGTCTTATATTAAGTTTTCTTTCCCTAATAGAATACATAATATAAAATCCTAGGCTTGTAATATGTTATAAAGATTTGTAATACACCATTTCTAATGCAAATGTCTTAGTCTTGTTCATCTATTCTTAGATAAATATTTCTTCCCATACTGAAATATAAAACATATAATCTTAGGCTTGTAATATTTTTTAAAACTTCTTATGTACCAAATTCTACTGTTAATGTCTTTGTCTTGACCTTTTATGTTGTTGTAATTTGTGGAGCTTTTCTCCCCGGGCCTCCACTGAAAATGAACATATATCCAGCTGGACTAGCCAGGTCAACAAATGTAAAATAAAATAAAATAAATAAATAAATAAAAATAAAATAAAATATTAAATGCACACATAATATTGCACAGCTCAAAACAGGAAGAACATCCATAATTTTGCATAGCTTCAGATATGTCGTAGAAACAAAGTGACGGATTTAGTGTGATAATTCTGATACAGGCAATATCGTAACATGATGTGCCAGTAAGTCCCGAGATGGAGAAGCAGAAGATGGAGCTTGATGTATTTGACAAAAATGTACCACAGCCTGATGCTCTCAAGTGTTCTGTAAGACACTCATATGAAAGTACAGTTAGAAATGGACAGCAAGGGAAAGAATAGAAAGTAGCGCAAACTCTGACACATGTAATGTGATTAGCCTCCGATTAATCTCAGACACAGATGGAGAAGCAGGAGATGGAGAAGGCTGCATCTGAAAAAACATATGTTACAGGGTAAGGTTCCAGAGTCTTCTATAGAATACTTGAATGAATGTACACCTAGAAATGCACTGAAAGGGGTAGAGCAAGAAACAGGCAAGAAAGATGCTCTCACCCTTGAAGAATATGATCTAAGGGAAGACCAGCTTGATTTAACAGAGGTGGATAGACATGTTAAGATTGATGAAAAAATATATTACTAAAAATACATAAGACCTAAACTGTTAGAAGAGTGGTAAAACAAATGAGGACAGTAATCTGGACAACTGTGAGAAATACATGTGATATAGCAGAAATGAATACAATGCATTACTGAGCAGTTAACCTAACAACAGATAAGCATAACCACAAAATTGTAGAACAATAAAGGAAAGGACAGGAATGAAAAGGAAATAAATAGAAAGCCACTATGGAAGCATCAACTAGAGGAACTATAAAGCAACTTGGACAAGAACTATCACCATACAAATACAGAAAAGAGCACAGATCATCAAAAAAAATTGCAAAAAGATTGACATGATAAAATAAACATATAATATTAGAACACTCATGGCATAATCGTACATCATTCCAATAATAAACTAAAATATCAGCACAAACAGAAAAACTTAAAATGTATGCAAGTAAATAAAGGAAAAGTACAAAGCAAGCAGTTCATAATGGTTTTGTAAGGAAT
Source organism: Protopterus annectens (assembly GCF_019279795.1). Classification (NCBI taxonomy): domain Eukaryota; kingdom Metazoa; phylum Chordata; order Ceratodontiformes; family Protopteridae; genus Protopterus; species Protopterus annectens. Next base: position 230,504,097 of record NC_056729.1, on the reverse strand, counting down.
TAAGAAACAAAGCAAAACAGTAGAAACCCCACCAAATCAGAAGAAATGGGTACATTTTATTGCATTTACAAATCATGTGTTGAATATAACAAATATGCCAAATGGACAGAAGAATTAAAAGAAATGGTAATAGGTACTAATGCATGCAGATAATATGAAGTGGGATAATGTAACAAGAGAAAAATTGAGACAAAATTAAGATAGGCCCAAAAATGGAAAACCCCAGGCCTAGACACATACTTCTATGTATGTACAGATTGTACAGATTTTCACAGAATGCCTAGGATGTTTTCCATGTATTTTTAGTCTGTTCCTCATAACATTTTTGTTTTTCTGGTAAAATAAAGAAGCTTAAAGTCACTAAATAATGTCTCACATTTGAATTTCAGACTTTTTATACTTTAAAAATGCTTGCTAACACAAAAGCTGATATTCTGTCAACTTTCTAAGTTTGTAAGAGCAATATTTAAAACCTGTTTCTATATTTGGCCTTTGTTCCCCCATTACTATTAATCTTTCTCCACATTTCTTGCACTGAGAAGCTGAGAGACATGCCTAGATGCAATGTCTAACTTCTCTCTAAATGTGTCAGTATCTTTACGCAAATATTTATCCTTGAGTCAAAATTATTTATATGCATCTTGAGGATAGACACTGACCTAGTTAACTACAGGAAAAATGATACTGTTTCTTAAGAGTGAATCTGCAAACCATCTAAAGAACTATAGACCAACAACTTACCTTCCAATAATATATAAATTATACACTGGAATTGATGCAGACAGAGTTTGTAGTCATCTAGTAAAAACAAAATCTCATCAGAAACGTAATATAAGAAAGTCTTGTGGAACAAGATAGCATTTATTGTTAAATAAAGTCATAATACAGAGTTGTAAAATGAGAAGAATTTAAGTATGGCATAGATAGATTACAAAAAATGAACAGTATCTCACATTCATAAATGATGGACTATTTATAATACCTTGATAAATATGCAAAGGCAAGAGTTATAAAAGGAAAGCTGCAGCACCAAGAAAAATATAAAACTGGGTGCAGGAATGTGATGCAGAGAACCTGAGCAGGAAGAAGTAAATAAATATTTGGGAATAGAAGAAAGATCTGCAATAAAACATGAACAAGGATCTGTAATAAAACATGAACATGGATCTGAAATAAAACATGAACAAGGATCTGCAATAAAACATGAATAAATGAGAACAATGCTCAGCGAGGAATATTTCAGATATCTAAAGCTAATATTGAAAACTGCCTGCAAATCTAGAAATAAAGTCGAAGCCGTAAACCAATTTATTCTTCCATTTCTAACTTACACCTGTGGTATGATTGACTAACCCTAAACAGCACTGAATCACTAGGACAAGAAAAATGGTTCATGCTTATTAATTGATGTACAAAAACGAGCACACTAAGGTTATGCATCTCTTACACTAAAGGTAGTAAGGACCAACTTGAAACTGACTACATATATAGGTCTAAAGACAAAAGAATTGCAAATATATTTGCTGATCTCATCAGATCCAAACAGAGCAAAATTTCTGATATTTTTCCTCTGTTTAGCAGAAGTATTTTGGAATAAAGAGTGAATGGAAATCAAGCCAGAGGTAGACAAGTCAGTCAGCAACTGAAACTGCGAAAAAAGCAAAAGAAAATACACAGAAAAGTAAAGAAAATTGGAAAATCCAGAAATATAGTGAGAAATATACAGAACTCCTGGAATAACCACGTTTATCAAGATGTGATGCAGAGATAACTAAGAGAGGTGAAATTAAACCATAAGAAAGATAGAAACTGGATGCTGAAGACAATTGGACAATGTACACATTGGTTAAGAAAGTCTATAGAAAAAAAGTCAGCGAAACAGATAAATGCAGGGTCTATAAAACAGAAATGGAAGCATTTGCCACATTTTGCAACTCTTTGTGAAAGGAATAATAATGTGTAATGGTGTTGTACTGGGGATTGTGTGAACACTGCAATATAGATGTAGCTGAGAAGCATTTGAAACATGAAAAACAAAGCAAACATAGCTGATGAAATGTATATTGCATGGGGTCATCTATTCCAACATTTCCATAATAGATGCAAGAAAAGCAGATATAGTAGCCCAGGAAAAAATACAAAAGTGATGTTAATCACTGAAATGGCTACACCCAGAGATTATGTTGTCTTATGCACTGAGAGATATAAAATAAAGTATCAGGATTTGCAAGCAGAAACAAGAACATTAGGATAAAAGATAGTTAGTCAATACCAATAGCAGTAGGAGCAAAAGGACTAAGAATTTACAATCATACTTAAATATTCTTCTAAAAAGTGTAACAACATATGACCTGCTGAAGATAGCAATTCAGAGTACATTACAGTTGCTGAGAGGGGCACTATTGGCAAGCTTCAAAGATTGAGGCAGTACTAATCTAATACATTTCAACTGTACCCTCACTAAGGAATGAGAGTCCTTTCCTATCAAAGCATTAGATACCTGAAATATTTGGAGAAATTAAAAAGTGAAGAAATCTACATTAAAATTATGAAAGTGATGTGATATTTCTCACAACTTGGAGAAAAAGGCAATGACTAATGCCTCTGTACTTGGGACACACTAAAATAAAATCTCTAAAAATCTAAGACCACTGAGGTATATAACTTCCTACTGCTGCTAGCCAATGTGCTACTCAGAAGAGTCATCATCAATCTTTTCTAATGTGCCAAATCTCTGAAGGGGTAGGAGCCAGTCTCTAATGAGCATCTGGAGCCAGTTCCCAGAACCCTGAAAGCTGCAAATGAGAATCCCTATCAGCTAAGTCATTAATCTTGCCAAGGACATAAGCAAACAAAAATGATAAATTAATCTTCCATCCGAACAAAATTAAAAGCTTCAAAACAAACTGTATCCACTGGAAGTGGGATGATTTTTTTTTTTTTACTAAAATATTTTGACCACTGCATGATTATCTGAGTGAGATATTATTTTCTGGTTCTAGAATTGTTTCAGCCAGACTACAGTAGCCACCTATACTGGTACAATTTCTTAGACAGTGATGTTTCTTCTTGACATCTGACCATAAAGAACACCAAGGAATGAAATACCATTACGCATCTAAATATGCCCACATTCCATGTCTCATCACCACATTATTTACACAGGTATAATGCCTCTGATGATACCCATTCAGACTGCCAAATTGCAACCCCACTGATGTCTGAAAGAAACATTGAGCATGAGTAAGATCTTCTTTAACTAACCTAGTGATCCATAACCAATGATGCTTCAGTTGGCCTCATTTTAAAAAAATCACTAGCACTCTGAGAAATGTCTTACAAAGGGTTACTGTCCAATAGGTAAAATGGAGAAGGCCTTGCTATTCCACTTATCTTTGTATTCTGGTCTTCCTTGCCTCCTAGTAATTCTTTAATTACTTCCATGACACACTGGATTTTGTCATGTAGTAGTCTGAATGTTGCTGCATTGACAGAAATCTTGAGTCCCAATAATGTAAGTAGCTGACTAGGTGTATCAATTTGTTCTGTCACCAATTGTATGTCCACCTTCTAGCCAAAGCTGACAAAAATTTCCATCTCCTTCCTGGCTTCATGTTATCCTTTACCAAACATGAGAAAATTGACTAAATAGTAAATGGCTGATTGAGGGGGATACTTTTGTTGCCAGTACTAGTGAAGGTCCATGCTAAAAGACTAAAACAAAGAAGAGGCATTGGCACATCCCATTGGCCTCACTTGTCTGAAGTAAAATTGCTGTTTAAGAACCACTCCAAGGAGCAGCCAGTCATCTACTCTGAGGGGTAGTAAGTGAATAGCAGACTTCAATATCTGATTTCCCAAGCCACAGGTCATAAAACTTTTTAACAATTTTGGCAGATTCATCCATAGAAGCATAATGTACTCAGGTTTCATCTCTGCTGATATAATTGTTTAACAGGGATCCATATGGAAAATAAAGATGATATAACAGCCATATGCAAAGCAAACCCAGCTATCCATATCTCAGTTCCTATCTATCATTTTCATTAACTCCAAGATCTGTCACTGCAATCACCCCATTTAACCTCCCATATACCTCTGTCTATTCACATTCTACAACTTCTACTTGGGAAGTGTCTTGGCATTACTTTGAATTCTTGTAAATATTAGAATATGCTAGCTTTTCAGTATTGTGACTAAACTGTTTGTATGTTTATATGTTTAGTACTCACACTTTCTTATGTGATAACTATAATTTGTTCTGTGTACCAGCATTTCAGTTTGTACTCTGTTTTATCTTATGTATAATGTTTCTTTTACTTTATATTGCTGTAGACATTATCGGAGTTGTTCTCCTCGGGTCTCCACTGAAAATGTTTTTTTTTTGTAACTCAGCTAGACCAATCAGGTTAATAAATGTAAAATAAATAAATTAATTCATTAATAACTACATTAAGACTTTCTACCTAAGGTTTCATGAGCTGCCATTAAATCTCTGTGCCCTGCTTTGTCCATTTCTATCAGACTTTGAATTCTGTGCCCACTAAATCAAAAACATAAATTTATTCTCAATGATATATCTCATCCTTAATTTTAATATAGATGTGGGCCATGATATATCCCCTAAAACTACTTCCTTTACTGGTTCTGCCCATCCTTCCTAAAACTATTGTACATATGCACTAACAGCTGATCTAACATTGACTCAAATCATGCTTATCTGGTCCAACTTGTGTATTTATGGCTCCTGGAGCCCCTAAACCCTCAGCTATGTCAATCCCAATTGCTATGTTGGCATCTGGTTGACAAATATCCCCACTTATAATAGGGCCTGTATGGAAAGAAACAAAGTCTTTCTTCAAAACTATATCAAATAGCTTTGACTTTCTTTCCTCTGGAAGTGCACATCCAAAATCTCTTCCATGTGCTCGTCTGCTAACAGACTTAATAGCACACCCCTGCCCCCAGTGACATCCTCTGAAAAATTACCTTCAATGATGTCTTTTAAAGACAGCAATGTAGGGCCTGCTACAATCTGAGTGCCACCTGCCACCTCATCTGCACACCTCCTCATAAGTCACCTTGTCTCCTTTCAGAAGTATGTAAACTAACACCTGTTTGTCCGTGTTAGAAGAATGTCACCCTTCTCGCAGCCCACCTGCTCCTTACGGATACTCTCCAACGCTAATAATGTTGGACCATTTTAGACAAAAATGTTTGCTATAGTTTGAAATCTGCATCCTACTGAGTTTTATAAAGTTATGCAAGGCAGAATCTCTGCAGGGTTAGATTTAAGGAATCTATCAGTTTTTGTAACCAAACACAATATCTGATTATTTAATGTCTTTAAGAAAGCAAACACAATTTTATTCATATATTGCCATTTCAGTGATGAGATATTATTTTGTTGAGTTGCATAGTTTGGCTTAAGAAAGACTTTACTTCTATAAGATATTTTATTACTGACATTCAGCAAGAAAAAAAATACTGTAAATCATTCCTGCTTTTTAACATTGTGAAGAATGATAACAAAAATTAAGATTCATTTCAACTCAAGTTCTAAATCATGGACACCTATTTATACAAACATAATTTGATGAAATTCTCTTTCATAGGGCCAAAACATTTTTGAATGTGGGTAAACAATGATAGATGGGAAAGTTCAAATTCCAATTTGCTGAAAGTAGTTTTCTGCAAACATTATTCATATAATTAGAATTAGAATTTTGTTAGCAATCTACTGCTATGTTCCTTACAATTAAAAGTATTGGACAGTATCTTAAGCTGAATATGATCAGCATACTTTCAAATATTTAACATGTTTGTTATCTTCCTTCAATAAAAAGTTTTTATAAGATTAACAGAATTCAACATGGACAGTAAAATGACCTTCATTATCATGTAAAACTTGATGGTTGCCCAGGTCACGCGTGCCAGGTCCACTCACAAAGTGGCGCCGCCCTTTACCACGACGACTCTTATTCACACCCCCATTCAGAAACTTGCCTTTGCCCACCCACCATGGGAGAAATAGGAATTTTAAATCATAGGGATAGAGACATAGGAATTCATATCAAAGGCAGATCATGTTCTTTAAACTCTTTTGCAATTTTCCAGTTTGGCTTCAAAACTTTTGATTCTTTTGACTTTACCAAGCCATTGATCAGATGAGGGAAAGCAGTCCATAAGGCCACCAGTACAGCCTCCCTACCCTGAACTCAACAGCTGGCCGGGTATCATTGAAAAACTCGATTCGGGTTAAAAACTACATCTCATACATCACAAGATGAACTGCTGGATCAGCGTTGAGTGACAGAACCCACAGGGTCACTGTCCAGTCAGTGTCCCACAGGGCTCAGTGTCAGAGTTGTTCTGTCAGTCCAGTCCTGGGCCACAAGCCAACAGTCCTGGAGGGTTTCTTGTACAAGCAGTACTTTCAGCAGGTACATTGACAAGTTACTAGAATGACAAATCAAAACTAGCAGTAGAAACACATCTGACACAGATATCCTTCAGAAGGGTCTCATCCTTCAAGAAGGTCCTAACAGAGCGGCGGCCAACAGTTAAAGTTAAAAGCCTAAAGTTAATAGTTAAATTTGAAAAATAAAACAGTACTACCAAGCTACCAAGAAGAGGCAATCCACCGAAGCAAAGAAGAAGTTATCAGGGACTGGGGGGACCCAATTGATATAGTAGTCAGGTAGTAAATCTAAGGAAAGGCTTAAGTGATCAAGACCTGCACATACATCATCAACTTATCATGAAAGGGATTCTCATCTATCAAGAGGTCACCTTCTCATCACTCATACTCATCATCTCAATACTCAATACCCCATTCCCAATCCCCCTGTAGTGCTGTATCGACACCGACACTTGCAGCAGCTGGAGAGGCCACAAGTTCCCTCACCAAAGGATACACAAAAAAACTGTCCCAAAAATGCTCCCTGAAAGAAAACTCCTATTCAGCTCAGTTGACTGCCTATGCAGGAGCCTTTGCCTACATCCACACCATTGGATGAATATGATGAATATGTCAAACTTCATCCCAAAAAATCCCAAATCCATCATCAGAAAAAGAGGCGGACTACGGCCAGGGCGTCGGGCGGAGGGAAGGATGGATGCAGGAAAGGAATATCATCACCCCCCAAACAAAATCCAATACATGGGTGTGAAACAGCAGCACCCAGCTGGCCTTTCACAAGAGAAATCTTGACCAATGGATGGGAGGAATGAGATATACCAGGGGAGATACCCCAGTGATTACTCAGTACTGAGCACAGCAAATAATGGGTATAGTTCCCCATACTAAAAGGGGTGGTGTGGTGTAAGCCACAAAACTATGGGCTAGGCTTGTAAATGCCCTCGGGCAGATAGCCTAGTATAAACCTATGAACCTATGAACCTATGTAAAAATATGATTTTAAGTTGGTGAACTTATCAGAGATATGGCAAGTCACATGAGAATTTAATTATTAAGCAAAGGATTTTCCAACATCTGTATTGTACACTGGATTATTTGCTGTACTATTAATACTCATAAAAAACTGTTGGCTAAACTGTGGGTAGATGTGTAACTAGAAAGAAATATGATGGCATTGTTTAGAGACATTTACATGGAGGAACATTTTCTACAGATATTGATAAATATTGCAGGAGTGAAAATGCTATTTGTTTACATGATATTGGGGTTTTAGGCAGCATGACAAATTACTGTAAAATAAATGGTATTTTTGTATCCTCGTCTATAAAACATTTACTCCTAAATTATTGAAAGCACATGGGCACCAATTCCAAAACACTTGCTCTCTGTGTAAGTGATCACTTACACTGAGAGTAGTCTAAGAGCAGGTGTTTTAGAATCTGGTCCCTACAGTAAACCTGCTTAAGGATAGGCTTATACTGAAGTAAGTCACATAAACTGAGAGCAGTTGTTCTGGAATCAGGGCAGACTTACACTGAGACCTACTCTTTAGGAATCTAGCTCATCATATCTACTTAGTTTCCTTTTGAACAATTATGAGGACAGGCATGTACACACACACACATACACACACACACACACACACACACATACTATATCTATAAATATATCTCTATCTAAATGTGTGTGTGTGTGTGTGTGTGTGTGTGTGTGTGTGTGTGTGTGTGTGTGTGTGTGTGTGTTAAGATAAGATGAGTTGGTGGGATGGGTTGGAATGTCAAGTATAACTGACATTCCTTGGCATGCCAAGGATAACTGTTAACTGCATAACATATAAAACAGTGTGCTTATAAGTGATGGAATTATTGCATTATAAATATCTAATAAAATAATGGAAATGTGTGAAAGAAATAATTTTAAATTATTTGATATTCTGAAAATTAACCTATAGGTGACAAATCCAAAGGCATTACAAATTGTCTTGACATCTCATTTTATGTAATAACCAAAACACAATATTAGATATGCAGCAGCTCTTTATTGATATAATGGATACTAGTATTAAAGAATTGAAGTGATGGTGTTGGCATATCTATACCTTTTAATCTATACTTGAGTTTACACCTTTCATCAGAGTCTAAAAATTCTAAAATAATTCAGTAGATGAGATATTTAATAAAACTGTATGTACTAAGTTGCTATTTTCTAAAGCAGAACATGATACATTTGTAACTTTTGATGAGCAGATTCATAAGTATATTTCTCTGCTCTTGTTACACTAACCGCCAAACTAAAATACATTAAATTAAGTTGTATATACTTAGTATGTGATTTGCATTCCTACTGTTTCATTTTAGGTGTTTTCCATAGGAAACAGTCATGCAAATGAACATTTTTTTAATGTTTACCCATGACATTATCTTTATTCTTTTTTTGTCAATGTGTTGCTGACACTGATTGTATGTTGAACATTTACGTACTCTGATGAGATACTACCTACAGTATTACATTCTATTACTACCAGGACTTAAACCACAAACACTTTGCGTGGAATTTAATAAAATCTACACAGTGCTTTTTACCATGTAGGCATCACACCTGCTGCTTACATGAAAGTAAGCAAGTTTTAGATTCAATGAACACTGATGAGCAGCATGCATGCACGCGCCAACACCAGATGTTGCATGGCATGCAAATCACCTCATAAGCTGGTAATTCTCAAGCAAATGAGTTAGGCAGAGCAATCTAGCAAGCAGATAGGCAGCTCTTCAGTCCCCGTGTCAGTGTCTGTAGTGTACTTGGGAAAATTCCATGAACACGAGTGTAGACAGACAAAAGGGTTTGTAAAAAAGTAGATATATGGACAGAAATGGCACACCACATACAGATATGAGCGAAACTATCCTCCTGTGTGTCTGGAAAATTAAAGGCAATAAGATAATTTTATTTTTTTAATAATCTAGGCATGTCTGCATAGTGTACCACAGTGTGCAGATATGCTTTATTAAGAAAAATTGGAAATAACAAAATTAATATTACGTGGCAAAAATGTATTACAGGACATTGCGTGGAGTATCTACAGTGGTGCTGTTGGTAACATGGTAGGGCTATGAAGTGTGTATTTTCCAGGCTGTGAACATGAATCCATATGCAAATGAGGTGGAGTTACTAAATAACATAAAGGGGCGGCTGTGTCCGCATATCCCTTTTGTGTAGGCAGAGAACCATGTCGGTGTTGACAGAGGAGGTAGCTGACATCAGGGGAGGGTGTTTATAATGACTTCTGAGCTTATTTCAGCTTAGCTGCACCTGTTTGCATGGCATGCCACCATGCTGAGTGTGTCCTTTCAGGGAGTGTGGATGCACTAACTTCTAAGCTTTGTTTAGCTAAGGGGCGCAGGTTTCCACATGTTTGCATGCTGCACCACTGTACTGAGCATGGAATTCTGGGGGGGGCGTACACTAAGTACTAAGCTTTGTTTACCTACATGGAATGCGTTTGCATGGTGTGCCACAGTGCTGAGTTGTATCTAAAAGCCAATGACATATTAATTAGTTTTGACCTCTGTTTAACTTAAACTAGGGCCATTACATGATGTTAATTATATATTAGGCAGGTGGAATACATCATATGCAGCCAATAACAGTCAGCACCTACAGCAGAGCATTATAAAGTATGCATACACCCTACAATCTGATTTTTCCCACATACTCTGCACCATTGGAGTACAGACCTGGGAATTTTAACTGAGAGAATGCTAGGTGCTGCTGCAGGGCTGCTACATCTGTTTGTGCTAGATTTGAAGTCACTGCTGCTGCTGCTGCTGACAATAGGCCTTGACAGAGAAGGAGAAGAGTGTTCATGTCCAGGGTAATCTTCCAGGGACTACATGAGCTGGCAATTGTAGAGCTCTATAAGGTGAACAGGGACATACTATAAGAACTCACTGAGCTCTGCCGCCCTCAACTCAGACCCAGAGCCAACAGAAGAGACTCATCCCAGTTGAAACAAATGTGTGTGTAGCTATTAGGATACCAGCTACAGGTACTTTCAAAAGACCAACTGGGGACATGATGGGGGTCTCATAGGCTTTAGCATCAAGAGTCCTGTATCAGTTCCTGCATGCCATTCTACCACATGCCAGTAAGCACATTTCTTTTCCCCTCACCCCTGAGGCGAGGGCCAGCAATATGCAACACTTCTATCTTGTAGCCCACTACCCTGAGGTACTGGGTGCCATAGATTGCACTCATGAACATATCAATTTACCACGCAGTGACGAGGATAGAATTTACATCAATCACCAGGGGTACCACTCCATCAACTACAAGGTTGTATGCAATGCCCAGGGATTATCATGAATGTGCGTGTGTGCTGGCAGCCCTGGCAGTTATCACAACTACCATATCTGACATGCATCACAGCTCCACCAGATACTTACTGTGGGACATCCCACATGCCCATTTACTGGAGGATGCTGGCTATGCACTGGAACCGTGGATGATGACACCCATCAGAAATACACACACACCCATGGAAGAATGACATAATGAGGCACATGCACAAACTAGAAACATCATAGATTGTGTGTTTGGGCATCTGAAGTCATGGTTTCAGTGCCTCGATATATTTGGTGGAGTCCTGCAATACTCTACAGCCACATGTGCATATATGTTCACAGTATGCACCATGCTACAAAATATGATCCTGCAGAAACAGCTGCAGCAAGATTAACAAAGGTAAGGGATACACAGCCCCCCCATGAGAATCTAGGTCACAACAGCCACAGTCACAGGAGGACTCGTAGGAGGAATGCCCTGATGAAGTTCCTGCAGGCAGATGTAGGCATGCCCAGTACACCTTGGCTTTGCCTGATAGACAACGCATAGCACATTCACTGATACCCTAGGGCCCTAGGGACTGACACCGTACTCCTACTCACATACATATATTAAAATTGGTGATGGCAGGCAACCCACACAACCTGTACCTATCCATGTATTGGCTGTGTCCTGCTTGCATCACACAGAGTCAGCCCTGAACTACAGTCCTGTCAACTGCTGCAATCGCAAGGTAAGTCTGTAACATACACACTACTTGTAAGGATTACTATAATATGGTATTGTATGTATGGATCTGCTACATTTCTGCAAGGAAATATAGTGGTCTATGTGGACAGAAGTATCATCCACATGGGACTGCAGATACCCAGTTCAATAGTATGTGTTCTCTAATAATCACTAGGCCTCATGGTTGGAATATTCACTACATCAGTCAAGGGAGATGTTAAACAGTGGGGTCAAATGATATTTGGACTACTGTCTATCCCAGCAAATCATGTGCTGTTGTATCCCCACCCCCAACACAGCAGTGTTCCTATGTAACTGCTGTAGCAGTAAGTCAGCAGTAGTATATCAGCAGACCAGACAATCCCAGGGATGTAACATAGAACTTGATCACACATTGTATGTCACATTTAACGCAGGAATAACAATGTATATATTTATGCTATTGATTGTGTGATGAGTAATTCCTCTCTTGCAGCCTGTGTGGCTCAGTGGACTAAGGAAGTGAGCAGGGGTGATGGTGTTGATGGTTCTAATCTGGAAGTAGTCACGTCTTTTGCATGTGAGGTGTTATTATGTTGGTGTTTTCACAGACTGTCAGTCTGTGTGTGGTGTAACATTATGAACCTCAGTCCCATATTAAGTACGATAGACAGCTGGGGAATGCCATGGACATTATGAGTGAAGTGTAGTACTGCAGAAACAGGGACAGATGTCATTGTCTTTTACACACAAAATCCTGGACTGGAGTACAGGTAGGTGTGGTCTGCAGTCACTTTATAAATACTGACAGTCCCACTAGGCTTGCCCATACACTTAGTTAAAATGAGCGCAATTCTTTTGCCCCTTCATTAAAATGACCTGTAATGTATAGTTATGTCTATACATACAAACATATACATATACATATCCATCTGCCACTATCTTTCTCTCACATACATAGTATATCTAGCTCTATGTTGTACCGATATATATATATATATATATATATATATATATATATATATATATATATATATATATATATATACAGCTATAGCTATATTAAAATGATACATAGACCATCCACATATATCTACATAGCACATACATATCATACACACACAGCTACATTTATATATATATTTCCCTGTTTGTGGATGTCTGTATTGTCCTAAATACCCTAATAATGGTGAGTAAATCTGTACTATCACACATTCATACTGCTGCTCAAAGGATCAAAACTAAGGGCACAGCAGTACATAATCCACTTACCTACAGACACCTGTGCCTGCTGGATGTCACCACGTAGACAGAAACAGGTGAGCAGGTGGTGTAATGTATAATGTTGTCAACACAAGCATGGACAGGACACATAGTTCCTGCCCACAGATTTGCCTCTCTAAGTGTAAACAGACACATATGGCCATACTGGTAACTGTACACACATAGCTAGGATAATAAGAATTATCTCACTGCTAGGATACTAGATGCAGATGACAGTACAAATCAAAATCACTCTACAGACCACAGATGCTGTTCAACACAAGCCTAGTTTGTGTAATGCATAAGTACTGTGCTTGCAACCATAAGTATACCAGACTTAACCTGCAGCACATGTGATAAGTACTGTGATCTGTAGTCTATAGGACTAGATAGGTAGGCAGTCTAATCTCACTCTAGGCCATTTGGTATATTTGTGCGTGTGTATATCCCCAGCAAAACGACTGACATGCCCTCATGGGCTATCCACCTGCAATGGCTAAAAACCTTTTGGCCCTGTAGCTTGCAGCTGGCTTCCAAACTGCTTTCTTCTACAAGGACTGATGATGTCATCCACCTTAAGTCTACGAGCTGACAGTGTATTTTTAAACTTCAGGCATGGTGTGTGCGATAAATACTGTGAGCTGAAGTGTGTAAGACTAGATAGGTAGGGGTTCTAATATTACTCCAGGCTACTTGGTGCATGTATATGCATGTGTGGGTATCCCCCTGCAATGCAACTGTCCACCTGCAGCAGTTATGCACTTTTTAGCCCTGTAACTTGCTCCTGGCTACCAAACTACTCTCTTCTACAAGGTCTAATGATGTCATCCACCTTAAGATTAGCAGCTGACGGTGTATTATGAGACTTACGCTGTGGCACGTTCAATAAGTACTCTGAGTTGTAGTGTGTAAAACCAGATAGGCAGTGGTTCTAATTTCACTTCAGGCTACTGTGTGTGTGTGTGTGTGTGTGTGTGTGTGTGTGTGTGTGTGTGTGTGTGTGTGTGTATCACCCTTGCAAATCAAATGACATTTCCTCATGGGTTACCCACCTGCAATGGCTATGCACTTTTTGGCCCTGTAACTTGCTGCTGGTTTCCAAACTGCCGTATTCTACAAGGCCTGATGATGTCATTCACCTTAACATTATCAGCTGATAGCATATTACCAGACTTAAGCCATGGCACGTGCAAGACGTACTGTGAACTATAGTGTATAAAACTAGATATGTAGGGGTTCAAATCTCACTCAAGGCTACTTAGTGTGTGTGTGTTTGTCCATATGGCATACATATGGTCACCTTGGTAACCTAGAAATAGGTAGGGATTTGCAGTATTGTATTTGTAGTGTGTGATGTGGTTCCCCAAAGGACTGACCACAACAAAGCCTGCTGATGTCATCAAGCATAATATGTCCTAAATTGATAGTACTAGCAGACAAGAGTTGTTTTGCGTGCATCACATACTGTGATCTGTAGTGTGTACCATTACATAGGTAAGTGTTCTCATCTATGTACAGCCAACCTGCACTGTGTGTGTGCCTTGGCATGTCCGGTACGCAGTGATTTGAAGTGGTCCTAGCCTCAACGTAGCCATGTGTGTGTGTGAGCCTATTAGAGCATTTTACGTCATGTTATGGAGCCATAGGATGTTTGAACTTCACTAGCATAACAGCCATAGAGCTCTCACAATCATAGACATCTTTATACCCATAGTTACAGGATCAGCACATATTGCCCCTTCCAAGAGGGATACAGGCAGTCCTCTTGTGTTGAGATCATGGTTGCCCAGCCAATCATACAGATGGCTTGTGAGGAGGTTCACTGAGGTGCTCTGTGTGCCACTAGGCAGGGTACTGTTTCAAGGTTGTGCTTAGGTCTACTAAACAAATCTCTCCCATAAACATGTAGTACTAACATCACATATGAGGTTAACGTCCTTGCAGTGAGTTATCCATCTACTATGCTTCCTATAGATAGGCAGCATAGGCAATCAAGCAGGATCAGTCATTGCCCCATTTGCAAGGCACAGATTACCTCTGAGTAGACTATATGCCACAAGCTACAATGACACTCATTGAAGATGATTCCCATTAAACACATACTAAAGACATGAAGGGTCCTTGTGAGGGACCAAACTGATGTGTGCAATTTCCAGTACTGCTTGGAAAGGTACATCAGCAAATGGCCATTATACTCAGATATTGGCATGCTGAGGGAAGAGCACTTGGAGGTTATCAGCATGTCACTTACAGATGACTGTGGCCTCAGCTATGCCACATTATTCCTGTCATACCACTGTAGAGACATGGTGATCTGAGGCACATTAGCTGTAAACCCGTGTGGCCAGGTCTGTGTGCCCAGTCCTTTCACCTCTGAGTATATGCATCACATGTTGCGACTGATGTGCTACTTATCAGGACCATAGGTCTAACTGATGGAAAATATACTACATATATATTTTCATGGGGTTTATGGCCATTAGTATGTCAACAGGCATGTGTTTACAATGCCCTCTTGCAGGATAGTGACATACCACAGAGACTCTATGAGTGATCACAATTTCCAGGCATCAACCAACATTGTTAGCCACAGTCAGTCAGTAGTCATGTGTAATGTGATTAAATGGATGCCAAGCAGTAAAGGACCCAGAACTGCACCCTATTGAGCACTGCTGCTTACAGATCAGCTATTTGGAGGTGGATGTCCCAATGTTGCATATGTGTGCCATCAATGAGACACATAGTAACCCCTACAATGACTGTATCTTGGATGCCTAAGTGGGGGCTTTGCAAATGTTGCCTGAGTGGGGGATATAGTCAGATGGTTTGGCTCAGCCTAGGGGGGTAGTACTCCATGATGTACCCTCACCCAGGTCCTTAGTGACTACCTCAGAAATTTCCAGTACATGTCCAGCACATGTCATGCTTCCCTGTTACACATCCAAACTCTGTACAGTCAACTGTGTGTAGATCACATATATGTGTGCTGATCAGCTCTATGATGATTGCCCCTATGGGCATGCAGATATGGAAACTTAGACAAAGAGATGTATAGTTATGTTGCTCAGTGGTTATACAACCACTGTGCAAGGGTATAACAGTTGCCATTGTTCACTTAGCTGTTGTGCAGCCAGTGGTGTCAATATGCTTGCAAGACTTTCCTAATGGTATTAGTAATATTTGTCAGATCACATGTTGGATGCAGCCAGGAATGTTAGCATGTGCAATAGATGCAGTGTATTTTCCAGTGAGAGGCCAGTAACAAACTGCTCTGTAAATATGGAAGTTATGAGACAGGTTGTAGGAATGTCATGTGTCACATATGGTGGAGACAAGGGAGTGTAGCTGACACAGACAGTGTGGGAGTACAGATTAGGTATGAGTACAGACCCATCATATGTGGCATTATGATGTATGAGGTCACCAACAATCTGGGCCTGTCCTTTGAGTTCACACATGTAAGTACACTATGCATTGTGGTTCTGCTTTGTGTGGGTGGCTACTTTTGTCACTTACCATGTGTACACAACGTCACAACACTATGTGCTTCTTTTAGCTGAGGAAGCAGTGCCTGCATGTTGGGGGCAGCACCCTCACCCCAACTATCTCACAGCACTGTCCACCTGTTATTGTACAGACTGCTAATGGCAGTTGTCCACCAGTCAGGTTTGCTGAGTCATGATGAGCTTGTGTCCCACCTCTCAAGTACAGCTGAGTTCATGCCATTGTAATGCTGCTGACTTTATGCATGGGAAACCCACACCTGTGCCACACTGTGGCCAACATCATCATCAGAATCTGAGGAGACACTGACATCAGGTTGTGTAGGGGGCAAACACCAACCACCTCCAGTCACCTGTAATAAGAAAGGAAAAATCAGTACATTAATACCTGCCCTATTATGCTCTGCAGTAGTTTGTTATGATAGATGTAAGGCTCTATACACTGTTATCACAATGACAGACCTGTAGAAAACCAACCTCATATATTAGGACATAAGGACAGTGCTCTTCCCACTAACAGCTGTAGTTACTTGAAAATAACATCTCATTACACTGCAATCTCATCAGCAACAGTAAGGTACACTGTTGACATTTGTGTAGACTCTGCACAGCTGACACATATGACACTCTGTAGTGTCCTGACAATACCATCACATCTATCAGTGTGGTCAAACCTACAAGGTATAGGTATGAGTTTAGCATGTGTACAGTCAGAGTATATGTGTGCAGTTGGCAATCATGTTGCCATTACAGCAATGCAAGCAGCAGGTCTGGGATGACAGTCTAGGGATTACACTGCTGTAAACCTACATCTATAAAAAACAGTGTCATGCTTACCAGGAGCAGGACCACGGGCTTGGCTAATACCTGATGGACCTGTGAAAAGTTGAGGCAGAGGTAATGTCAGTGCCACCACATGTTCCACCACCACAAGGTAATACATTCATATAGCTCACATTTACAGTAGTTACTGTGTTAATTGTCATATTGGTCAAAATCTGAGCGTAACAGTCAAACTGCAGTGAAGCTCTCTCCCCCAAAAGCAGACAGACCTGACAGCCATGTAAGACTATGTATACCCTGACACAATGAATGCTTCAGTATTGCAATCCTGATCAAACTAGGCTTACCTGCACACTCCTCTGTCATGGACACTGTGGCACTCACATCCAATGACATAGGGTGTGATGGATGCCTAGGAACTGTCGTGTGTGCCCAGATTTTCCAGGAATTCCTCAGTGACTGAGAGTGGTCGTTCTGCTGCAGGCCCTCCACCAGTGGTGACACGATCCCTGGCTACATCTGCTGCTGTTCTGCAGGCAGCATTGATCATATCCATTGTGTGGTGCTGAACCTGCTCATATGTCCTGCTCTGATGACCAGTGGGATTGACATCAAGGAAAAGGTCAGCTCACAGTGCCTCCCACTGTTCCCTGTTGTGCCTCTCCCTGGACAGTAGGAGTTAATGTTGTTGACGGAACCCTTCCAATATTAACTAATTTTCTGCATCCATGAAAGCTGCACAGTGTCTTGCATACATGTTCCCAGAAAGACAACAACATGGGAACACATGTCAGGATGACATACATGGAAGAACACTATGCAGAGATACAGCAAGGACATAATGGCTGGCAATATCCACTGCTTGATCACGCATGTCATATTCCACAGTGTGTAAACATACTAAGCATGTAGCTACAAATAAGATACTAGTGCTAGTCAGGTATTCCCATTTGTGCCATGACAGATACTGCTGTATGTTCATACAGTCAACAGTGGAGTCTATTGAAGTGTGCCCCCAAGGGGCAACCCCCTTAATAATATGTCAAACCAACTGTGCCAAACAAATAGCAGTGTGCTATTACAATCCCTGCAAATCGAGAATTCCATGAGCCCAGTGTGCCACATTGACAATATACATTCCACCCTTGATGTCTTGTACATCCTCTGTATGTGTAACAAATCTGGAGATTATTGACATGTCATTATCCCTGTTCTATGAAATGCTTAAAGCTGTAATCCCTGTTCCCTGTAACTATAGTCAGACATCTGCATCCTGATGTAAACAAGATGATTACATACCTGATGGAGTGCAATACTTCTCTTCTGATATGTGCTGATAGTTAATACTTTGCATACGGGTGGTCTGTGTAATGAAAGTCTCACACAGAATGGTTCCCCATAGCCAGATTCTTGCCTTTTTAACATGCTTATCATCAGCAGGTGATTGCCTCTTAAGCAATCTGTGATTCTGAAATGCTAATTGCTGCCAACACAGTTGATTTGCACTATCATCAACCAATCACATGCAAAAACAGTACAATATATAAGGCCTTCATGTAAATTAAGGACCCTTTTCTGAAATGTTGTGCTGGACATTGCTGGGGTGCTACGTCATCGCAGAGGGTTGGTCTGTAGCAGCAACTTTTACATAGAGATGGGTCTGCTACAGGCTGCAGCTGCTGCTGCAAGTAATAGGCCTAGGCAGAGAGTGTGAAGACTTTGGAGGACAACAAGCTGTAGGAGTAAATGTGGGAGCTGTGTCAGCCTTGTTGTAGAGGCAGAGCCAGAGTGAGGCTACCCTTTCCAGTCCAATTAAGGCATGTGTTTAAGGTAAGTATGTTAGGCAATGGTATCACTAACAGAGTACTAGGCCACATGCTTGTTGTGTCCTTGAGCAACATGGGGGATAAATATAACAATATGTCCACCATGTAGGCGACTGTCAGGCCATGTGTTACAGTGTGGTAGCAATTTGGAGCATGTATGAGGGCAGTCCATGTTGCAAGCAGGTACTTACTTCAAATGTGTATCTTAGGTGTGCAGCTGTGCTAATCAGCACTGTGAGTTTGAAAGGATTATGTGATGCACTCTGCTATTAGTGGCCCTCATTTGTAGTACCAGAGTTGAATTTCTCTGTGAATGCATATTAATGCATGATGTGACACTTTATGAACTTATACTTTTGTTATAGGGATATGTGAAATTTGTTTCTATCTGCAGCCCTGTGCCTTCCATCAGTGAAAGACAGACATTTCATTTGATATGCATTGTGTAAATAAAGAGTGCATGACTCAATCATTATTTGCTGGCTTCACAACACTATAATTCCACTGCTACACACCACTGGATTTGAACCCAGGACTGTGTATGGTAAAATATACTGTTTGCAAAGCATTTAACTGACTGAGCTACCAAGGCTCTGCTACTGCATGTGTATTTGCAAGATATATGTGCACACATACAGGCTGTGGCAAGCATTTTCTACATTTATCAGTATGTGCATGGCTTTATATGGATGTAGTTCAGCAGCAGGGTTGCAGTTGAACATGTATTTTGCTATTAATGCCTTAGCAGGTGTCTTTCTACATGTTGCTGATAAAAGAGCACATTTACCTGCTATCACAGGCCTCACTTACATCCATTATCATGTATTTGGCTGTCTAGTGGTGTGCTATTGCACCAGAGTGCAAAGTACACTCCCATTATTTCCATTACTTTTAAATCTGTTTTGAGCAATGCGGCACTGCACGCAGCTCTGCTGAAACACACTTAATAAATGTAACTGGCAATTATTATGTTTTGTTTAAACCACCTGTTTTAATTAAGAGTTGTGTGGCATGGAAGGTTAATATATTGGTCTGCAGGTGCGATGGTTTTGTGTTTAAAATATAGGACAGGTGTTTATTTGATAACTGTGTATTACAATTTTAAAAACACATATAGTCAATACAGCTCTATTTAGTTGAGCTTAGCGAAGCTGTGCAACAAGAAAAATGTGGAGATAAGAATGGTGAAATGGGATGCAAGCAGGGGTAAAAACCTAGTGAAAGGCAGGTAGGGATGTGCAGGAAGGGTGTAGGAAAGAACCATAGCTATCCATTCCATGTACAGCAACAACTGTGCACTTTGACAGAATTTGTACATGACTTTGAACTCTTACCCCCAGAGAGAGGCGTGAGGACAACATAACTGCATTGTCAAGCCAATTGGACCAAATTATGTGTCCAATGTACACGTGTGAAATGGAGAGCTATGTATACGACGATATTTTTTGGGGGGGGCAGGTGCCCATTTTTTTTTTTTTTAGGTAAGCGTGGAATGTTGGGGAAGGGACATAGGTACATGTGGGGGTGGTAAGTTGGGTAGGTGAGGATGCATTTGCAGACAGACAAGAAAACAGACAGGGTCAGTGTGTGACACATGAGGGGGATAAACACCTTGGATAGGGAGGGTGTTTTGGAATCAAAGTCCCATGTGCCTCCACAAGGCAGCAGTATGACTCACATCCCCACCCATGGGACTGTCAGTACTGCTCTGTCATTGCCCCAGGGGTGGCAGTGGTGGAGGTAGGGCACTGGGATGAGACTGGCCCAACAGGTTGGCCAGCATGTCAGCAATCCAGCGAAGGAGGCAGTCAAAACTACTGTAGACTATCCTGCACACCAAGACCAGCAGCTCAGCCTGGGTGATAACTCCCCCTCCACCACTGCTCCCAGAGGGGGGCCCATGGGGCGGTACTACCTAATGACACAGGTAGTGTAGGGGCAGCAGAAAGTGCACCACCGGTCTGTGTCACAGATGTCCTAGGACCTGGTGCCACTGCCAGAGTTGTTAAGGTGGATGGATTACCCAAAAGCAGCTTACCTTGATGTGCTGTGGTAAATGAGGTATAGCAATAAACTAAGGTTAGTAATAACCAAACCATTGTTAGTATTAACTGAAACGAACATCATATTTATTAATAAAAATACATATTTATGTATATTATGTGTAACACAACATTAAGTAACATAACAGTCAGTATGTTAATAGCATGCCAGTAAGAATTAAACCATAAGACCAACAAAAGAGTTTAACAAAATATGTTAATATTGAATCATAATAAAACATAACAATAATAAGTCACATTTTGCTAAAGTATAGTTAGTTTAACAAAATATGTTAATATTACATCATTATAATAAATAACAATAATAAATAAATGAAAATAAGGGATGGAGAGAAAGCAAAACATTCTATTACTGACAATGCAGACTATATCCCTAAAACCACTGCTAATAAATACTCTACAGGTGTGTAGTGTCAGTTGTGAATACAGTGACTGCAGTTCTCCTATATCTGATATTGCATGTACATAACTCTCAAGCTGTTTTCATGGGTCAGTATGGGCCAAGCAGTAACAAATGCAGATACACAACTACACAGAACAGTTTGACATTATGTGGACTTATATAACTACCAAGGTGTTCTGTAAGTGGATACGGTAATACATTGCATTCCAGGAAATCATTTTTGTGGTAATACTGTGACAGAAGGATTAAGCAGTTTTACTTACATTATGAGAAATTGCGTCACTTGAGAGGCATGTTTGTGTACAGTACATAAACTAGACAGCTGTCATGCCTTAGCTGACAAACATGGGAATAGAACCCAACAACTGTGACTACAGGGGACATCTGAAAATAATGTAACAATTGACTGCAGCAACTTAGTACAGACATGCAAGGAATACGGCCAACTGGACATATTTAGACAGATTTCTTTAGGAATCAACAAATTTGCTTAACACTTTATTGATATTGCTGGTAAGTGTCTGTGAAATCTAAACACAATATCTGCTCATAACATGCGCTACCTCAACCATATACCTTTTGTTCCTGGATGGGAGAAAATAAGAGTATTATGTGAATGATATTGGCCTGGAGACAACTTTGATCCATACTATGAGTTCAGCAATGCAGGTTACAGGACATTTGTTTTACATTCTAGAACTACTACATTGTTATACTTGACTGCAGTGACAGTAGAACACACATGCATGGAATATAGCCATATTGCATTTATTAAGATATATTTCTTTAGAAATCAACAATGCTGCTTAACACTTTATTGGTATTGAGGATAAATGTATGTGAAACCCACATGCAATATGTGCCCATAGAGTGGGCTACCTCACTCATCTACCTTTAGTACCTGGAGTAGGAGAAACAGAGAGCATTATGTGACTGCTGTTGGCCTGGGGACAGTGTTACATTTGACTGCAGCAACCTTACCATAAAAAAAAAACAATGCACAGAGCTCTACTGCAATGGTTATGACAACAGAATATTGCTGTACACCATTTTGCTTACTGTTATTGCATTGTTTATTATTTGTTGCAATATGGTTGTTATTGTTCATTTATTGCACTACAACTCTAATTGCCCATTTATTGCACTACAGTTCTACTTGCACATTTATTGCACTACAGGTTTTTATTGCATAGATTTTATTATGGTAAATGCTTTACTCTTTCTTGTTTATTGCACTAAAGTTAGCATAATAAATATGCACTTACCACACTCATGGTGCAACTTGGCCAGGCACCTGGCATGGGACTCAACATTGCAATTTCTCTCAGCTGCAGCTGTTGGGAGTGAAGCACACCATTATGCATATCAGTTTTGCAGACATTCAGCTTGGATTTTTATAAAACAGTGGAAAACATACTTACATATTTGTGGGGCATGCCCAGCTTTTGCCTCTTGGATCAAGGCCTCCAAGGTTCCCCTCTTTCTCCTCTTCAGGTCATCATAACAGTGATGACACTGCTCACCAGGGTGGGGGATACCAGTAGCACTGGTAAGTTTCCTGGCCAACTGGATCCAGGCCTCTGCCTTACATTCCAAGCCCTGGGAACTGCCCTGCATCAGCCTAAGTTCATAATTCTTTACCAGGTGCCCAACAATGACCCTGGACTCCTGCACACCCTGTCTCTGTACCCAAATGCATGCACCCTTTCCAACACCACTTGGCATATCTACAGATAAGAAAACACAGTAGCACTGGATGTAACACAGCAGAATATCCAATTTATTGTAATAAGCACTATCAAGAGTTCATCTCTTCATCAGACTTAGATAAAAATGACTTAAAACAAACACATTAAATAGTATTCCAGTTAGCATTAAGAAACATCACAGCATACATAAACTAAAAACTAGTGTCTCAACTGTCTCGCTTTCAGGAAAGGTTTAATGGAGAATATTTCTCAGGCAGCTGAACAAAAATGGATTATGCTACTGCGCGCGGATAAAGCACCGGTTTGAATAATATGCTCTCCATTAAACCTTTCCTGAAAGCGAGACAGTTGAGACACTAGTTTTTTATGTATACTGTGATGTTTTTAAAAATGTTAAGTATGGCTTTAAATAATTTAATTGCTTTTAATTGAAGTAATTAATGCTAATTGGAATACTATTTATTTATAATGTGGTTGTCTTAAGTCTGATGAAGAGATGAACCCTTGAATGTGCTTAATTACAATAAATTGGATATTCTGCTGTGTTACTTCCAGCGCTACAGTGTTTTTTCTCATTTGCTTCTTTTTGGTCTGGTTGTTTTATTGCCTGAGGCTATATTGTTTGTTTATATCTACAGATAAATAGACTCCAAAGAATTCTGCAGAATTCCCTCATATTGTGCCTAATATAGGCTGTTTTCACTCCATTACATGTAATTGAACAACATTCAAAAAATCTCCGCATCACTTAGCTGTGTGCAAACCAGCTAAGCAGATCTAAGCAAGGCAAAAACTCGCACAACTGAGGTTTTAGCAAAGCTTAGCACCACGCAAACAGTAGTACCCATTAGCAAGTTTAAGCAGTGCTCAGCACAATGCAGGAGTGTCATATTTCACAAATTTGTTTTTAAAATTAAACATAAGTAATATATTAAATTACAGACTGCTATGGACTTGAACCCAGGACTTACAAAGCATTAGGCTGTAACTCTACCCATTTAGCTACTTGGATATTACAAAAACTAGTATTCCTTCACATATACTACTAGGCTACCTGTTAGCATTGCTGAGCACTGTGCTGCACCATGCAAACATGCTTAAACAGACCCAAAAATAAATAATTAATTACATCCAGTTTCAATTTTTAGATGTCTAGCAGCTGTCGGCTATGTATGTATAACTGCCCACTGTGCACATGACAAATAAAACAAAATATTATGTAATTATGATAATTAATTATATCCCATTTCTATTTTTAGATGTATAGCAGGTGTCAGTTGTCTATATGTGAGCACTGCTTGGCACTGCTGTGCTCCGCAGCATACAAACATACACAGAGGAAAAAAAATTCATAAAAACAAAATAATAAAAATTTAAAGCAATCCACAGCATTTCAACAGTAGCGGGACAGCGGAGCATTACAGGGAGCCTTACCTTGCACATAACATCTGACCAGGCATCCACAACCATGGGTAGCCTCTACACTTCTTCCTTACATGGATTCAATATCCCTGTTCCTCCTCAGCAGGATACCATCGTTAATATGCATGGCATGCTGCCTATGGGGAACCATGGCTGTGTACATGGATACATTTCTTGTAGGCTCTACATGGTTCCTACATGGATTTTATTAAATCTTGGGGTTTGTATTATCTGCTTTTTGTGAGACACTATTTGCTGCTTCTGCCCCCCAGTACCCTCTCTATGAGCACTGACAATG
This sequence comes from Protopterus annectens, assembly GCF_019279795.1. Taxonomy (NCBI): domain Eukaryota; kingdom Metazoa; phylum Chordata; order Ceratodontiformes; family Protopteridae; genus Protopterus; species Protopterus annectens. The sequence continues at coordinate 230,479,357 of NC_056729.1, read as the reverse complement.
TAATGGATACTCATTCCAAGCAGCAACTAATTATGTCTCTTCATGGCATTGTGTCTATGCAGATTGCTACAATATGTACCAGCAGATGTACAATATTGTCAGTCCTTACATGGCCAAACAAAACTCAATATAATTATTCTTCACTGTTCTATACAAATCATACCTATCAACCTCTGAGCTTAAGAAATCTGGACAAAGCCTGACAAAATGGGCAGACAAAGGCCCAAAAATAGAGACAGACTTTAAATATCGCTCTTTTAAACTTAGAAATTTGCTAGAGTTGTAGGGTACTGGCAGCAAATCTACCAGAAAAAGATAAATACATTGGGAAAAATATCAGATGCAAAGCACAGGAATAAGAATACAAAAGACTTCTGCTGCAGAATCTTCAGCAACATTATCAAGAAAGCAATAATTATTAATTGTTAATTGGAAAAGAACCCTCATGGCTTATAATTGTGACAGAAGGTATTTAAGAGATTTAGAGAGTCCACTCTAAAAATTTTCAGATTTGCAGAAGCATTGCACTGATGTTTGCTGGCAATCATGGTTTGGAACTACTGAACAAAATCAAATCATGGTTATTTATGCATGCTGCTTGTGTGAGATGCTGTCTGAATCAGACTACTAAGAGCAATATATGTTTTAATTGCTTTCCCCAAATGTCCGTTGTACCCATCCAATTTATGTTTCCTCTGATATGAGAGGTACTGCATCTGTGTTCTGTTGTTTGAAATGAAGTGAATGCATTATTACATGAAATATTTCATTTGTCTGTGCAGCCAAACACATTCTATGCATTAAGTAAATTTGCTGTCATTAAGGCATGAACTGAAAAAGAATTGTTGTATATCTGTGTATTATGGTTTAAAACATTCTGAAATACATTACCATTGACATCATTTTTTCAGATTGTCAGTTCACTGGTGTGCTGTACTCAGTAAAAACGTATTTATTGTATTGAGAGGGTAGATGCTCAGCTTTTGTGGCAGTTATGTCAATGGTATAGGTCCTCAAAGATATTAGGAGATTTAGATTAGTGGGAAAGGCCAGAATGCTGGATATACAATGGAAAAAGTATATAATGTATGTTACTGACTAAAGCAAAAATTAAGTACATTTTTAATTTTTCTACTTGCTCAGACATGTCAGTGATATTTATTCCTGTTGTGTTTATTATTTACATGTCAGTGATATCCATTCTTATTGTATTTATTATGGGGCTTCACTGCTTGAGTGGGGCAGTTTGAAAAAAAAGCTGAATATACCACTATGCAAAATATTTTTTACTTGTTCCTTCCATTAGTTGAATCTCTCTCTCTCTCTCTCTCTCTCTCTCTCTCTCTCTCTCTATATATATATATATATATATACATATATATATGCTGTATTTAGTCTAACTGGAGGTGTGAGCTATGTTTTGAAACAAAATAAATACATTACTATGGCTAGTGTTACTTTTTTCTGATCCATTAGATATGCTTGATTATCCACTACTAATTAAGTTATTCAAGGAGCATCTGATCCAGTCAATCTTTATGCAATGAGAAAAAGTTGAAATACATTAATGTGGTCATGTGTTTCTCTTGATCAGCCTAATATGAGCAACAACAATCTCAAATGATAGAAATTTTTTTTAGAATTACTATAATACTCTTCAGTGGTAATATACATAGGGTTGATGTCCATATGTTGACTGCCATATTTCTGAATATCAGAGCATTGATTTTATAATGGTGAAGCCATTGAAAAGGAAAGCCCACCCGCCATGCACATGTTTACATATTAACTTTAAAAAACAACCAGAAAGATGTTTACAGTTCCGTGAACTCTTACATATACAGATAGTCAATTTTGCATCAACAGTCAGCTGTGTATAGAATTTGAATTTAGTTGGAGATAGATTTTTAGACTAGGCTGGATATTGATGAATATCATTAATGCTGCACATTACAAAGCAGCTATAACACGGTGTACTTTTTTCTAATTATTTTAATTGAAATCCTACACTTCATGTCAGTGTTAAGGTACATTAGCTCAACCCACAAAATACAGAACAGTCCATTATTTTATCAATATAACTTAATAAAGAGAACTAAAATGCTTATGCTATTACTATTACATTGCATCACCACCTATAATTGTGTAGACTCACTGTTTAATTTTTAGATCAGAAACATCTTGTCCTATCCACTACATTCTCACCATGAAAGTATGAGATTCACACATCTTACATCTCCTCTCCTGCTACCTCTCCTACTCTCTTCTGCTTACTGCCACAAACTTGGCCTGTTTCTCCTTTCATCCTTTTACCCCACCTCTACTACTTTCACTTTTTTTGCTACCTGTCTTTTCTACTGTACTATTTATTCTTTTTTAACACTACTAATATTTTTGCTTTCCATCCCTCTACATTTTTCATACATTCTGATTTAAAGACCCTCCCTCCTTTCATCGTTCCTTCATATTCACTGTTCTTCATCCACTAAAACAAAAACACAGCATTCACTTCATCCTTACCTCTCTGTTATACAGCATGTTTCACATTGCTTTCCTTACCTGCTATGCCATCTAAGCTGCTTAACATCCCCACAACACATGGACATTATATACTTTTTCCATTGTATATCCAGCATTCTGGCCTTTCCCACTAGCCTAAATCTCCTAATATCTTTGAGGACCTATACCATTGACATAACTGCCTCAAAAGCTGAGCTCTGTTGCTCTGATACATTACAGACTACAATATCTTCCATGCTTCTCTTCACTTCTCAATACTCTTCCAAATCCTTCTCTTTATTTGGCTATTTTTAACCAGAATAAAACCTGTTATTTCATTGTCCTTTCTTATATCACCTCTATCCTTTTTTCACACATATAGTCACTTCCCCATTTTCTAATGTCTCCATTCCTTCCTCTGTGACACTCCTCTGTCTTGTTTCTTCACTGCAACTATCCTAATTACTCTATTTTATGCCAACAAAGCTCCTGCTCTCATCCCAAAAGACACCTTTGCTTGTTCAAAGGGCATAATCACCTTCTCTTTCCCCTCTCCTTGCACCTATTCTACATATCTAAACTCTTTGTTATGTTGGTCTCAAAACTCCCTCAGAAAAGCTGCTGCTACCTCTCACTTAATATGTCATTAACGTTGGTACCTTTTGGTTGTATCATTGTCACTCCCCCACACATGCGTCCTCATTTCTGCTTCTGTTGCTTTTCTCTCTCTAAAAATATATCTGCCCCCACTCCCCATCTTTATCCTCCAATACCCTCCATTTAGCTTTATCATTTTTCAAACCTCTCAATATTTGGATGGCATTCACTGCCACTGCATACCACTTGAATTCAGACATAACTCACCTTCCCACAGTATTGAAGTTCCTTACTCTTTCTTTATGTAAACTACTTCCTTTTCTTCTCCATGAACATCTACCACAAATCTTATATATTTTTCCTAGATATACATTGCAGTCTATTTTGTGTTGCACTTCTCCTATTACTAAGGAATTCTGGGATTATACACCAAACCAGATTTCTTTTTGAACTTTATAACATCTGCAGTAGCTAAGGCAGCATCCACTCTATATCTACCAATAATAATATACATATATCTGCAAACAAGATGATACCGACCTTTTGCCTTTTACTCACTCACTTTATATCACTCTATGTATTCTTTCGACCATTTTTTTGCTTCTTGGCCACAACAAAAATCTCTAGGGATATAACAACTCATAAGATTAAAATCAACCTCCAACAGTCTTTCAGTGACCTACCTCTCACAAAGCCCACTTGTGACTTTACTGCTACTCTCAGCAAAATTGTTTCTAATGCAGCTATCTCCTAGCTACAATTTTCACATTACTAGTGCATAAAAAAGTGGTCTATAATCTGTCAGGTTTTCCCTTCCACTTCCCATTATACAACACAGCCATGTCTACCTGCCACATTGATTCTGGCAGTTCCTATTTTCCCATACTGTTAAACAAATTCACTAAATACTGACAAATAGGCATTCCTAGTTATTTGCAGTAATTGTTTGCCAATCCATTGGGGCAACCTATTTAACTCTTTTACATATAGTTTCATAGGTAAGCATTAGGCTAGCTGCCCTCAGGGATCATTTTAAATCTAGCTAATTTCTCTGAGAATAAAACCCTGTACTTTTTGTCTGTGAGTTAAACACCTTAACCATTATGCAAACCTCAACCAACCTAAATTCCAATGAAACAAGGCTACGTACAATTACCTCATGTCAGTATATAGGGGTTGGGAGGGTGGCCTAATGGTTAAAGTGTTTGCCTTACAAACACAAGGTGTAGGGTTTGAATCTCACAAGGGATAATTGGCTAGGCTTAAAATGACTTGCAAGGGCAGTTAGCTTAGTACTAATCTATGAACCTATGAACATGCTAGTGTTGACTAATGTTATATACTAGGATGAGTGACATCAACCAAGAGAAAGCTAGTTTCAAATCTGCAATAGTCACCTACATCTACACCAGAATCCAGTACCAAACCTGCCTAGCTACATGCCATACATCTAATCTCTGCCTCAGACTTTATGTATTCATTCCCTGTTTCTGTCTCTAACTTCTGACCTTTCCCATTCCTCAAACTTCATCCAGCCTGATTCTGTTCATGCATACAAATTTTTGTACAATGTCTTGAATTGCTCTGTTTTTTTTTATTCTTAGCATTTCCCATGACTTCATCTGCTTTCCTGCCAGCCTGCCTCACATATTTTCTTTACATTTTTCAGTTTGTACACTAACAAGTCCTCCTCTATTCTCCCCTACTTCTTCATCTGGCTCTCTTCTGCTTCACATCTGCCTGAACTTTGTCCCTCTTCTTACTCCTCAGACTCCTTCTGCAGCTGCTAAATCTTGGTAATGCTACTCATTGTATCCATTTCTGTTTGCTCCTTCACCTCCTCCTCTATCTTTTCATTCATGCCTATCTGCTACCAATGCAATACCGCTTCTATTTCTCCTCTCTGATATTGTCACAATCTATTTTCTCAACCTTTATGTCCAATCACTTCCACTCTCTGGGTAGGCTTAATTATATGTCACTGCATAATTTCTACTTCTAGCTTTCTAATTTATATCCGTGGACTACCTCTGTAGCCACCTTTTATAACCACTCTTTCTGCACCTCTACATTTACTTGGATTCTAGCTCCACCATTCCAATCTCTTCTTCCCTTATTCCTTTCTACAACATTGTAACCATTGAATGGTCTGGCACTCCTCTTTCATATATCCTTATAGTATTTACCTTACATAAACTAATATCCTATCCAATCTGTCTACTTGCTAAATGTAAACAGCTTCAAACTCCCTAATTTTTTCTCTCTATACATCTAACGCTCCTATTCATTTCATATATTGTCTTAAACTTTCCTGACATTTATATAAAATAACTAAGCTCAGTTCAAAAATTACATAGAAGTTTTCTACCCCTACTAGTCTGTCTTATCCATGTCTCAGTGTCTCAACTGCCTCTGCCCAACTACAATGTCCTTTTCTTCATTCTGGCCATAAACAGATCCAACTGGTAAGTCTGCTCTCTTCAAAAGTCCTTCTGTACACCACCCACTTGCAACTCTTTATAGAGTACTGTATTTCTTTCATCAACCTCTTCCCTCATTCACTAATATTTCTGGGTGTCTTTTTTCCATTCTTATAACACTCAATTTACATCCATTTATAAGATTTTTTAGTATCTTTCCCATTTCTCTCTTTAATAAGTCTGTCTCCTGAATGCATATTACATATAACTTTTCCATTTTGAGTTTGTTCAGTTTTCGTTTTCTTTATATGGGAATGTTCAACCCCAACATTCTAAATCCCTTCCCTCCAAACACCCTCCCTCATGTCTTACTCTCTGCTCCTTAGTAATTGGACTCCAAAAGAATGCATCTGCTTTAGGAGCCATTTGAATGCTATGCAACAAGTAATATTTTACCCAACGACTGACTCTACTGCAGACCTCCCGCCATACTCCTCAATTCCTAGTTATTTCTCCCAAGCCTCATATCTTCAAAATAGTGTATTTATGAATGTATTCATCCTAAATTTTTTATTTACTGCCAGCATGTACATATAACATAAGGTTGCAGTGTCATACATCTTGTTTGACTTAGACGTATCCCATTTTCATGATTGACATATGCGATTTCAATGTTCAGAAGCACATTATTTCACAAAAAAATATCTTATCTATCATGTTTAACTCACTGCTAAAACAACAGTGTATTCCACCACATCTAAGGCAATTTCATTGAATTTTCTGCTAACCTGTACTAACATCCTGCTAAATCTAACCATTAATAATATTGACTTAGATGAATTAATTGTAAAATGAAACTAGGGTTAATGCTGACAGATTTACTATAGAATTCCACTATTCCATATAACCAAATTCTTTGTTTATGCAATTGCAAATATTAATACCTAATTAACATTTATATAGTCCACCCTCCTTAACAAAGTCCTTTAAAATTGCTTGGGTGGGTTTAGAGGATAATCTCTCTGCTAGTGGCACTCTTGCTCACATCTTTATATTTAAGCATATTAATCTGTACTGTAGGCTATATGAGAATTACTTGTCTTTCACCCACTGGGTCATTGTCCATTGCAGTGTTTTAGCCACCTATTCTTCAACAACAATCAAGTCTTACCGCACTTTGAGTTCTGTCATTTCCTCCTCTTAGACCTCATACTGCTACGCCTTTTCATCTGCCCAAATGTCTCCATCTGCTCCTCTTCTACTTGGAGACACATGGAGAATAAAAATCAAATGCACACAAGAATGCACCATTTGTCTTAGACTCCATGAAAAAATCCCACACTTACTGGTCTCCACTTCCATGTCTAGATTGACTTGCAAGCTTTGAGTTTGATGTGCCTTTTTCTCTTGAGTAAGCCATCAACATTAAATCAGATGACCACCTTGGATTTCTCTAGGCTTCACTTCTGCATATTCTACATTTCAGTTATATTTCTCATTCTTTAATCCTCTGCTCCTCTCCAGTCCTCCATCACCTCATCCACCCTTAGGTCAGCTCAGCTGGTCCTAAATGACTTTCTTTGTTTATTTTTTTGTGTCTTCAGTGTCAGCATATCACTGTCTTTATCTCGCCTTTCTGGTCATGGTATTATGTGCCATGCCATTCTAGAGACTGATTGACTTAGCCTTATCTTCCTCGTCCACAACATCTAACTTTTGCATACTTACTGGCTCCTTTCCCTCTCCCTATTGGGAGCTGCCAAGCTTGCCACAATTGTTGCCACTGTATTGTTGTTTGCAACTGCAGTACCAGATATCTTCCTACCTTCACTTCACCCCATCCTATCTCCTTTGATCCTCTCTTTTCCCCACTTCTGGGGACTGTTTGCTTTCATCATTTTTAAATGTCCTTCAATGTTTCCCCAAAGAACTTAATGACTTCCTCTTTAGTAGAGTATAATGTTCCCTTCCTTGCCAGTTGATTTTTACAAATGTCGGATGCACCAGGCAGCCTGTTGACCCTTGCTGCTTTAAGTGCAGTGACACTTGCCCCATTTCTACTCTTTGATGATATATCAATGCTGGTAATTCTTCTACAATTTTAATGTACCTACCCCATCCATATAATCAGGCCTCTTTTCCAGGGTGGCTGCATCAAATCCATTCAATCATTTGATGGCAGTGCATCCTTAAAAATGTATGTCTGACCTTTATGTTTGGCCCATGTTTGGTTTCCCTGCCCTATGTATGCTGTCAATTTTTGTGTCTAAAGTGACACTTTCCTCAGCCAACTCCATGAGCCAAACCTGCATAAACTTAGTTGTGTCTCTTCCCTCTGGTCCCTCTGTCATTCCAGTTTATTATTATTATTATTATTATTATTATTATTATTATTATTATTATTATTATTATTATTATTATTATTATCCCAAGGAGACCTGTTTTTATATCATCAGTTTTTAAACTTACATTATCTAAGTTGTACTTAATCTCCAATATATAAATGGCTATGTCTCTCTCTACTTGTTTCTTAATTATGCCATTTTTTTATTCTTGAAACAATTTTTTTTGTTCAAGATGATAATTGTCCATTTTATCATTACCCATTATGGCATGTATATTCCCCCCTCATCAACTACAGTGGTGACTAGTTTCTTAAAAATTATATTAACTCATTCACTCCAATGGAGCTCAGGAAGTTTGCACTGTAACTTCCAACAGGAGGATCCTAAGCCTTTTAACAGAATCAAGTTATGTTCTCACATTTCATAACAAATGTTCATATCTCTGGAACCACAGGGGTTATGGAAGAAGTATAAATGGCAAACTCTTCAGGAAAACCATTTTTATAGAGGTAGTATTCTTTAGTTCTATGTCTTAAAGTGAACTTTATAAATCACAGTAAGCACAGTAACTATTATGTCGGTAATGTTTTGTAAACAACTTACAATATCCCAGCAACCATTCAAGTTACGCACATACTATCAGCAATATTTTTTCATCCAGCTGAGAGCTTTCATAACAGACTAAAGAGTTTTGTCTTTGTTACTTGGTTGTTCAGATATTTACAAAAATGTGAAAATTATATCTACATAAATTGATACCATAAAAACAACAGCCGATACCTCTTTACCTGCACTAGACAGAGAGCAAATATTAATGCAGTTGAGTTTGGCATTGTGTAAGCTTTAAGATGAAATCTTTTAAAACCTTGTACGTAGCATGGTTTTAGAATATTATTGATGCAAATATGAACAAGCAATATTTGACACCTACAGGTGTCAGTTGGAGTTAACTGTAGATACACCTGGAGGAGTCACTCAAATGCAATGAGTTAAACCTCTCCTGGTTTACTGATTTGCCTCCCTTCTTTTTTTGTTGCTCTACCATACACTGTCATTAAAACATAAATGTTATATTTTATCTTCATCTTGCTTCTTGGTCCTTACAATGCTTTTACAGGCCAACAACCCAGGACCAACATGCAGTGACGTCTTTCTTTGGTTTCCACATGTACCTTTTGCCTTGTTCCTATTTCTCTTTTCTAGCTACTCGTCTTTACTGCCTTTCTAGATCAAATGTTAATATTACCGAGTCTCTGATGCCCCTATGTCTCCTCTTTCCTGCCTTTCTAGATCAAATATTAATATTAGTGAGTCTTTGATGCCCCTATATCTTAGTTCATTCACTTATATTGTCTTAGCCACAGCTTATTATTGAGTGTTCATCCCTCTTCCAGCCCAGGTCTTCCTTCCAACCCCAACTTTCACATGCCTTGCATCACTCTTCCTCCTTCAAGTGCACATATCATCATATGCAGTCTCCCCTTAAATTCTTTCCTATTGCTCAAACCTTTCAACACCTTTTACTACAGATGCTTACAAACAAGCTGCATACAGATAAAGCCATTTTTATCTGTTTTGCTGTCCTACTTTAGAAGAAAAGTTTTATCCAGGTGTGGGTTTCATTCCTAACTGTCTGTCTTCACAGTGTCCACTTAATAGGGCATAATTTGGCTTATGAAGTTAAATGCATGATGACTGGTTTACATATAAATGAGGAAGATAATCATTTTAATATTTAATGAGCAGTTGCACTCCCTTATACTTCAGATGAATGTGAGAGTCTGTCACCATACCTGACTTCTAAATGATGCTGTAGCAGCTTGTACAAAATAGAATTAAGGTACTTCCCTCTTCTTGTAGTTGATATTACCATAGTGCTATAATATTTTAAATCAGTGGCAAGACAACAGATTCATAATGTCAGGAGTACAAGGAATGTGCACAGTAAGATATAGTCATCTAGTTTATATACTACCATGGTAAGCAGTTGTATCAGAATAATATGTTTTTGGTGTGTGAGATGGTGTTAAAGGGTGGTTTAGTTAATTGATTAACTAAACCTGGAACTTTAGGTTCCATGTATGTATGTTTTCTTAGATAATGGTTTAATTATTTGTTTCTAAAGATTTTTATTTCAAAGAATTTTATTAAATAATTATTAAAATGAACAAATATTCCCATGAAATTATATATTTTTTTCTTTAAAGTTAAAAAACAAGAAAATAAAAAAACCTTCTAATATATAAACCAATGTAACTAAACTATGTACAAAGACATTCATCATGCAAAAAAAATTCTTAATGTAGCTGTAGGATTAATAAAAATCATCTGTTTACATAAATTAATAAACTATTTTTCTAGAAGTTCATAGATGATATTCCATGAATTATATAATGTAGTATTCCTAGATGATCTGGATTTAATAGTTAACATTTCCAAATTACATGTTTCAAGGAGTATATTTTTAAATTCAAAAATGTAGGTGCTGTACTAGATTCCAAATTCTTAGTGATTGTTTTTCTAGCTATAGATAGTATAGACCAAACCAAAGGGTACTTATTCTCTTAATCAGGAACAGGAGTATTAAATAAAACAAATGATTTAGATATAAAGAAATTATCAGTAAAAATTGTTTGCAACAAATTATTGATATCATCCCAAAATTTCCTTAAATATATGCAATTATAAAATATATGAGACCAGTCAGCATTCAATTCAATATTACATCTCCAACATGTTATATTGTTATTAGAAAATATACTTATATTATGAGGAGTGATAAATGATCTATTTAAAAATCTCCATGTGAATAATTTCCATTTTAAAGAAGAAGTAGTCATACTTGCTGATTGTAAAATATTCAATTTGTTTTTCTCAGAAGGGGGATTATTATTAATTAAAGAAAAATATTTCCAATAATTATCTGAATATGTATCTAAATCACATTTAATTGCCCTATAAATGTTTGATAACGTGTTATTAGCAGGAGATTTATGCAAAACTGATAAAATCATATAGTGTATTAGCTTGGGAATTGTTTTCCTAATTATAGGAGACATAGAATCCAATTTATTTAATACATATTGTCTAGCTTCTTGAAGCTCTAACGATAAACAAGTATCAAGTCTATACTCTTTCAAGAGTAAACTATTGGATTTTATCTCATTATCTGTCATCATTTGGTGCCAAAATATTAAATGTTTTTGCTGAAATATAGACATTTTTGTATAATCTGAAGAGAACATAGAACTGTGTGTGTAGGCTGTAGGGAAAAAAAGCAAATCCTTATAGATATTATATTTAAATATATCATTTTTAAATGATTTTAAGAGAAAAACTATATACTTAGAGTTAAAACCAGAGAAGAAATTTCAGAAATATAATCATTTAACCTCCAAATAAATGGATTATTAATTATATTTAGCTTATATAAGAACTGTTTATATCTTTGGTATTTTGTGACAATACCTCTATAAACTCTTTCTACTTGGCAGTGTATTCCATATCAATGAGATGAGAGATTGTATTGAATACTGATGAAATTTAATACATTTCGAAATTTGGTAAGGCTATACCCCCATTATTCAAATTATACATATGGCATGTTAATGCAATCCTTGGCTTATTTGGTAACCACAAAAAGTTCTGAATCATTGAATTAATATTTTTAATTATTTGGTAAGAAGGAGGCATAGATAAAGACTGAATTATATATAAGATTTTGGGGAGAAGGATCATCTTTATTATTAAAAGTTTATCATCCATAGAAAAGGGTAATTTGTTCCATTTATTTATTACATTTTCTATCTGTAATAGACTTTTATTATAATTTATTTGAATGGTATCTTTAATATTGTTAGTAATAATTATACCTAAATAAATTTGTTGAGACTGAGCTATATATCCATTATATTCATCAGGTATATTGTATTTGTTTGAACCTGTTAAAAGAATTTGTATATTATTATTATTAAAAGTAAAGCCTGAATTGTTTTGAAAATATTCCATGTTTTTAAAATGTTTTTGTATAGATTCCCTTCTACTCCCAGGAGTAATCAATATGTCATCTGCAAACATTTGTATTGTAGATGATATAGTGGGGTTTAATTTGTATCCTTCAATATCTGTATCATGTCTTATTAAATTTGCCCATGGTTCCATAACTAATGAATATAAAAGAGGGGATAAAGGACACCCTTGCTTAGTACCTTTTACTATTGGTATATTTTGAGATATACTAGTACCAATTTTAACATAAGCTTGGCTACCTTCATATAACAGAGTGATAAGATTGATAAAATTATTGGAGAAATTTAATTCCTTTAATAGAGTGAACAGATATTCCCATGTAACTGAGTTGAAAGCACAATTTATATCTAAACTAACTAGGGTTAAATTTGTTTTAAGATTTTTCACCGAATCAATTAAAGTTAATATTCTTTTAATTTTATCATATGAAGTTCCCTTTATTATAAACCCCATTTGATCACTATCAACTAATTTGGGTAAAAGAGTTTTAAGCCTTTCTGCATAAATGGACATAAATATTTTGTAATCAGTGTTTAATAGGGAGATGGGTCTATAGGAGGTACACTTACAGGGAACTTTGTTAGATTTTAAAACAGGAGAAATAAAAGTGCATTTCCAAGAAGGTGGAATTATGTTTTTGTCCTGAACAAGATTAAATACTTTATAAAGCAATTTTAGAGCATTTATAGGTAGTAATTTGTAAATTTCAGGAATGATGCCATCATTACCTGGTGCTTTATTTTGCTTTAATTTGGTAATGTGAGTCTGAAGTTCTTTGAAAGATATTTATCAATAGAAATCCATTGTTCCTCTGAAAGTCTTGTTTTAGTGTATTTATTAATAAATGCTTTTATTTCCTCTTTAGAGTTAATTTCAGTAGTTGTTTGGTTGATGTTTATAAAAAAAACTCTCTAAATTCAGTTACTATATTATGAATTTCCGATACCATTTTTCCTTTTTTAGGGGAGAATATTTTATTAATATGATTAAATCTATTTAATCTTTTCATTTTATTAGCAAGAATTTTTAAGGATTTAGGGTTAGAAGCAAAATTTATAAACTTGAATTTTTCTATATTGATCATAGTTTTATGTTTTAATATTTCTAGATATTTATTATTTAACATATTTATTTCTTTTCTTTTATCTAATATATCTTTATCACCCATATTACTAAGTTTTATAGTGTCTAATTTACATTGTATATCTTGCAGCTCTTTATCCCAAGCTTTCTTTTTTGTTGTTGTACCAATTCAATATCCTACCATATAGATAAGCTTTTAGGGCATCCCATATGTAAATTTCTGATATATCATTAGTATTGTTAAGTTCTAAAAAATTATGTACTTTTATAGAAATTAAATCATTAAAATCTTTTAATTTTGTGATATAAGCTGTGATCCTTTTTATATGAATATTACAATTTGGATTGACTACTACTTCAAAAATTATAGAATTATGATCTGATAAAGGACATGAAATCACTGCTGATTTGTTTAAGGAATCTGTTAAATTATTAGAAATAAAAACTCTATCTATCCTCGAGTATGAGTTATGTCTATGAGAAAAAAAGGTGTAAAACAAAGAAGTAGTATCTGCAAAATAATTTATATCTTTTAAAAAATAAGTATCTGAAAAGACTTTTAATAATTTAGATGATATAGATATTCTTCTCTTCCCATTAATACTAGAGTCTTTGTAATCTAGAATAAAATTGAAATCTCCTGCCAAAATAATGTTCCCTTTAGAGAATAGTACAATCTGATCTAGATGTTGTTTCACTGTGTTTATCCCTATCCCTGAGATCCAAATATATGTTAAGCAATGTGAAAATTGTACTGTTTATTTCTATGGTGACTGCACAAAACATTCCTTTATTATCCTTATATGTAGCTATTATTTTAGGAAAAGGCATTATGCTGTTCCATAGGATAGCTACTCCTCTCTTTTTTATAAGTATGTTCAGAACTTACTAAAATCTTATATGTTTTAGATTCAAGTCTGAATATATCCTCTGTTATTAAGTGTTTGTTGTAAAAATACTAACTGGGATCTATGTAATTTAAGATATCTAGTTAAATTCCTCCTTTTATTAGGATTATTTAAACCATTAATGTTAACTGATATACCTTTTAGTGTAGTCATTGAAAATTAAATGATGTAAATATAAACATACTGATCTAAAAAATACACAATAATATATCTAATAGGAATACTATTATGATCATTAGAACAAACATAGTGTAAGATTGTCATATTCTTAAAATTAAGGTTGTTTCCTACTACATAAGATATGAACATCTGAAAAGTTATTAGAAAATATTTATAACATAAACATGAAACAAAATAACCAACCCGAACCCCTCTGGAGTTTAAAACTCCTAACTCGAATGACATCAGTCACTCGAATCGACCTCCTATCAAAAGCAGCATCCAATCAGCACCTGCCTAAATGTCTATAGTCATAACTATAAAAATAAGGCTTCTCATCAATATCATAAACAATTGTTTCTATGAACCAAATAGATATAATGTTGTGTCAAATAATAAATTGATGACAGCTACATCTTAGGAATAAAGTACAGAATTTTCTTACATTAGTTAGTAGGTTATTAAGAACTACTATGAACTATTAGTTCACTGTTCTGTTTTAAAATAATCACATTTGATAAGAACCTTAAAAAGAGATTATGGCATTCATTTATTACCGAAATATGGCTAATAAAGGCTGAAGTGTGATATATAGTACTGCCATAGGTGATCAGCTAAATGTAACATAGTTGTAAATGAATCACCTAAGGGCCTTCAATAACCACTAACATTGGCAGCTAATAAATAAGATGCTAATAAAAGTGATTTTTACTAACAATCAACTAACATACTGATTGTTCTGAAAGAAATGAACACTGCATTTCTTTGCCAGAAACCAAATTTAGTGATTACTCATCAAGAAGTAAAACCAACAACATCCTGCTAGTTTTCTTATAACCAAACACCCCGGTGCAGTCTCTCATAGCAGAGTGACTAATAAACCTTAAAAGTCTAATCTTCCATTCATTGCATTAATCTGAGTTACCTCAAAGGGTCCATCACCATACTGAAAACTAGTGAAAAGGTCATATTAGTTCAAAGAAGCAAGGTGCTCAAATAGCTCCTGTAAACTATATAAAAGCCTTATTTAAATATAATGAGCATTTTATTATTCAATTATAGCTTATACTATCTTGGAATTTTGAAAAGTTATTTCATTAACAAAACAAAAGATGAAAATTTCACATTTTCTAATGATAAACAGATCTAACTATTTTTAATGCACCTGTCCTTGCAATATTATTGCTGCCTATGTGGTACATCCCTATCAGCCTATTACACAAATGCATTCATAAAATAACTGAGAAAACCTGTTATATACATCTATACATTTAACATTTTGTTAAATGCTTCATGAATATTTTCTCAGCGAGTCAATTGTTATAAAAAATGTATATGTAACACAAGTATATAAACAGCTTGTAGTGTTATTAAATCTTCCAAAAATGCACAAATCACAAGTAGTATTTCTCATCAAGATATCAAACATAAAGCAAATATTTTATGAGAATACTATTCATATATAAATACATAAGGCTCAAGAATACCTATGATGATCAGAAAAAGTATTTAGGCTGCAGGTGTAGTATAATCCTTATTTATTTAAGAGATTATTGCATATAATGTCTTACAATAAGTTGAAAGTAGTAATCTAGTTATATCTTCTTTCCCTATGCTCTATGAGGAAACAAATTCAATTCAGTAGCTTCCCGGTGAGGATCAGAAGATCAATTTACTTCCAACACCTTCATGATGACATTTTAAGAAAGCTCCGAGCTTTCCAGCTGTGATGGATACCACAGTCTTGAGCACATCATGAAGATAAAGCTTTCAAAGTTCCGCCGGGAAATAGTAAGTAAAACATTACTTAACTACATATAAGGCAATGTCTTGAGACTCCCTCTATACCAAGAGAGATGAGAAAAAAAAAAACCTTGCATACACAACACAAAGCAATGACAGCTATCAAGCAAAGCTTCACCACACTATCAACCAGACTCTATGGTTAATCTCTGACCAAAGCACACAGGCACCAAAACACACAATTACGCAAACAACACCACACATGTCTCTACAGTGCTAGAGCACCAAACCAGAGCCTCCAATTAAACACACCAACAACTCAGAAATGACAACGAAGCCATACCATTACTCCAGCCACACTGCCACTCATATCCCGGGTCAGAAGTACCATCACTAGCACAGCAATTCTGCAACTATACATCGGGCCATCATACAAGATTCCTTTATCAAACAATTAACCATAAATCAACTAAAATACAAATACAGCAATTATAACTAAATAAAAGTTTTCCAACCACTATAAGAGCCAAAATCAAGATAAACAAATACACCCCCTAATGATAAGCACCACTACAAGACATCCGGAAGCATAGATATCCGAGACAGGAGAATCCCTGCATCCATGGGAATCAAACCAATAAACATTAAGATAATTAATCTTAAACAAATAGTACAAATGAAAAAAAAAATCCCAACAAATGACTATTCTACAAAACAAAATAGACAACTATTTAGTTAACCAATTTACATTATATTAAATATAGTACCAAAAGCTCACCTGGATGTCCGGTTTCATTTCCCCAACTGAGTGAATCAAGTGCAAATATGTACTTGTTATGATTCATCTTTTGATTTGTTTTTAAGGTCAGATGTATTCCAAGTGTTATTCTCAGTATTCCAAGTGTTATTCTCAGCATTTCTTTTAAGACTAGGACTGGCCCACTCCATTTCATCTACTTTTTCCAGTATGTTATTAGATTTTATATAAGTTATTGCATTGTCTAGGTCATCAAAAATTTTAAAAACATCTTGATAAAATATTTTCAGTCTTGCAGAAAAAGCAAATGGGTTTTTATTTTATCCTTTTTTAGTTCTCTTACTAAAGACAAGAACGTTTTCCTTTTTGATAACACTGAAAAAGAATAGTCATTATCAAAGCGTATAATATTGTCCTTCAGTTTGATTGGGGATTTTGCCCAGTCCGTCTTTAGTACCATTTCCTTATCATGGGCTGATAGGAACTTTACAATAACAGATCTAGTATAATTACTCTTGGTGTTTTTAGATGTCACCATTGATATATGGGCTCTTTCAATACCATATGAAATAGCCTCCAGCAGTTCAAGTACTTCAGGCAACCAAGAAGATAAAAATGTTTCCATATTATTTCCCTCTGTGTTATCCAGTAAGCCAAAAATGCTCACATTATTCCTACGGGACCTGTTCTCAAGCTCATCAACCTTTGTCTGAAGAAGAGAATTTTGCTTTAACAGGAACTCAACATTATGTTCACTCTCCTAAATTCTGTTATCCATATCACTTAATGCAGTTTCCATTCCTGAAATCTGCTTCCTTTGTTGCAATAAATCTTCATGAAGAATGTCCATTTGGTGAGAACACTTTTCTTTGAAATTGTCAATTTTTATATCCATTTTGTCTATTTTGACATTTAGTTCTTGAATAGTAGTTAGTAATGACTGTAGTTCTTTTTTGATAGTTTTCTCTTGATGAGAAGATTTAGTGAAGCTCATCCTGTTCTTTTACTGTAGTACTTCCAAGTGTAACTTTGACAGGAAAACTTAAAATCTACTTGAAATGTTTTATATAGTACCCTAATATATATTTTAAAGAATTAATTAAAATAAAAAAACTATTATTAGGAAAGTTTATATCAATATTTCCTGTCAATAAAGTTCTGTAAAGGCAGAGCTGATAAGAAAAGCTGCTACTCTGTGCTCATCTTGGCTACACCCCCCCGTTTCTAAAAATTTTTGATTCATCCATGATACATAACTTCATGAATTACTTCAAGTCATTATACTTGGAAGGTATTATTGATGCTATAAATATAACTTTAACAAATGATATATAAATGCGTATCATTAAATATTAATGGCTTAAATAACAATATCAAAAGAGCTGGTTTACTTAAATTCATTAAAATGCACAGAGCTCAGATAATCTTCTTGCAGGAAACCCACTTGCTGGAGAAGGATTTGCAAAAATTATCATTTAATATTTTTTACAGTTCTCATGAATTACTGCTTTAGAGCCAAAAGGAGAGGTACTCTTATACTACGGAATAATACTTATACACTACCTAAAATGTTAAACACCTTTTCAGATAAAGATGGAATGTTAAGATTAGTAGTGCTAGAATTTAATAAGAAATGCTTCACACTGGTAAATTCATATTGGATTCCTGGTCTAGGAACTAAATATGTGAAGAAATACTTGGATCTCACTACTTTACATGCAAAGGGAGAAATGATTCTGGCGGGAGTTTTCAATTGCTTGGTATCAGATGAAGACACCTCTAAAAATAGTAAGGTTAAACTAACGACACAAGCTAAAAAGCTAGACAACTTTATAGCCTCAATGAATTTTAGAGACATACATAATTTAAGAGTTCAAAATTCACTTCAATACACTCACTATTCTTTCCAATTCTGCACACAAACTAATATTGATAAGATTTTTGTGTCTAA
Source organism: Protopterus annectens (assembly GCF_019279795.1). NCBI lineage: Eukaryota > Metazoa > Chordata > Ceratodontiformes > Protopteridae > Protopterus > Protopterus annectens. The sequence continues at coordinate 230,460,866 of NC_056729.1, read as the reverse complement.
CACTCTTTACTCTGAAATAAGTGATGTTGTAATACAGTCATGTCCACTATCTGACCACAATGCCTTTTTGTTCAGCTTGACTGTGAAAAAAGATAATATGATAATTTTTCAAAGAATCCCAGCCTATGTTTCTAAGTTAAAAGGTTTTAAGGAGTGACTATTAAAAGAAATAAATGCATTTATGGAAAACAGCAATAATGGTGAAGTAACATATATCATACTCTGGGATGCATTAAAAATTTAAAACCTTTTGTGGAGTTAAAGCTTGGTATTTTCAAAGGAGAAAAAAATGGGATAAGGAACTTTCTGATTTACAAGCCAAAATAGATAAGCTGAAACTAAATTTAAAATCAAATGATAAAGCAGTATGCACCGAAATGTCTAAGCTAAACCACAAATATTTAGAAATATTGAATCATAAGGTTGCTATAAGTTTAGAAAAGATTAAACTACATTCCTATTCAGTAAACCCCAGACATTTACATAAATTAGCTATCAGATCCAAACAAATTAGCAAACAAAATCACATTAATGAAATTAAATTCAAGAATAGTAACACAGTAAAAAGAACAACTGATTTAGGAGATATATGAGAAGCCTTTAGAAATTATTATCGGTCAATCAATGACATGCAATCACCACCAGATTCAGACGATGTAATAGATACATTTCTACAAGAAAATATCAAGACTAAACTAACAAAACAACAAAATAGTACCCTAAATAAACAAATAAATTTAGCAGAAATGAAAGAACAATTTAAAAATCTGAAGGATAATAAAGCCCCTGGGTTAGATGGGATAATCCCAGAAATATATAAAATTCTTCCAGAGCAGACAATAAAGTTATTAAACATATTCTCCATTGTTAAATGAGACTTACCTCCCCATGGAAGTACTCAATAATTTCCCCCATTCTGAAACAAGGTAAGGACCCCCAACTATGTGCATCCTATAGACCCATAACATTGTTAAACATTGATTATAAAATGTTCATGTGTGTCCTAGCCAAAAGACTAAAGAATATATTACCCAATCTAATAAACTTTGATCAAACTGGCTTTATCTTACATAGAAAAGTGCACAACAATATTATTAAGCTACTATCTCTAATAGACATTGCAAACAAAACCAAGAAACAATTAACTATTATTAGTCTGGGTATTGATAAGGCATTCGATTCCAGTAGATGGTCATACCTACAAAAAAATATTTAAAGAATTTAACTTTACTTCAGATTTCACTAAACTGATATTAAATATTTATAGTGATTCTAAAGCATTTGTTAAGATTGGTTCATGTCTATCATCCTCAGTAAAAATTCATAAGAGAACTAGGCAAGGTAGCCCTATATCCCCATTATTTTTCGCTTTATCAGTGGATCCTTTTGCTTCATTTATTAGAAATAACCCAAATATCAAAGGATTTCAAGTTAATGAGGGGTACTGTCCAAAAGTTCAGCTTTTTGGTGACGATATCCTATTAACATCCAGTGACATAGAAGGCTCTTTACAACATATCATAAACACTATAACTCTATTTGGAAAAATCTCAGGCCTCAATTTTAATCACAATAACACCAAAACACTTTTAATCAATAAGAAATTAAATAGCAATTTGCAAAAATGCAATACATTCAACTGGGAAAATGATAAGATAGATTATCTAGGAATAAGTATTAAGAATAAGTGGAATGAGACTATTAAATTTAACTTCACTAAACTGGTAGCTATAATCAGTGATGTGACTAAAAAGTGGATCAAAATGTTTTTCATCATGGAAGACATTACATTAATAAAAATGATTATTTTTGCCCAAGATTTTATTTTACATACAATCATTGATTTTACCTCTTCCTAAAAAAAGTCCTTAAACAAATAGATTCCCTATTACTAACTTTACTTTGGTTCCCAAATAAACCAAGAATACCCTATAAATGGCATGTTAGAGCCTTGGACAGTAATGGGATTGGCTTTCCCAACATAGAATTATATTCCAAATCTGTTATTATTAACATAATACTACACTGGATTTCATACATATATACCTCTAGCTAGAAACAGCTACATGAAATACATATAACCTCCTCTGAGAACTCAGAAACACAGTTTAAGGAAACCTTTGGAATTAACAAAATATTTTGGATACTCCATGAATAGTGGCTATATAATAAGTCATTTAGCCACGTCTCACATGGTATAAACCAAATATGTTATATTTTCAAAAATATAATTGGCAACAATTGTAGTTTAAAGAACAACTTTATCATTACATTTCCCATAGCTTATACACCAGATTTCCTAGATACCTTCAATATCAATAAGATGCAGAATCTTAAAGAGAATAATTTTAAAGTTTTGGCACCAGTTTATAGACAATAAGAACATTCAACCAATGAACTTTCTCTTAGCCAGATATAATGTCTGTCAAGATAATTGGTTCTGTATTCAATCTTTAAGACTGTTTGTTGAAAATAAAGTGAGAGTGTCAATAAATCTGGAAACTGATATTATACCAAGATTGATACAACTATTCATATGGTGTAGCTCGATGAACATTGAACATAAATTAAGCATATCACCTGTATATAAAATCATACAAGGAGACTTACTACTTTTGACCCAGCTTTTTGGAATTACTCCATAAAGATTAATGGTGAACCTTTATCTAACAATTATAAGAAACAGTTATTAAATTCAATAAAAAACACTTCATCATCTCTATATTGGACACTATATACCTGGAGATTTATTCATGGAAGCTTTTACACTACACACATAATTGATATTATAAGCAAGAGTAATGAAAGCAAAGGCTGGAGATGTGGTGATGTTTTTCTTGAAGCCAACTGCATTCATATGTTCATCGAATGAAGAACTCTCACTCAATATTGGAGTGATTTTAGACATTTCACAAAAGCCCTGTGGTCTGATAACTGTCACATTACTAGCTCTATGATATTATTCAGTGTTCCTACCCCAAGTGTAATTCCTAGACATCAGTTACCTGTTCTTTGCTTAATTCAATCTATTGCTCGAAAAACAATTACATTGAACTGGAAAAAATAAGCAAGATCTTGTGTTTACTAACTTTATTTCCATAGAAAAATCTGTATGTAAAAAAGAAATGCAAACTATTTATCAGAGATCATCAAATGTAACACAAAAGACTAGCGTGGCAAAAATTGGAAAGATTTTTAGATAAATAGTGATTACCTTTCTTGGATAAAATGAATGTTTATCATGGATGTTTGTGTATAGTGTAAATAGTTATTATGTTTTATATTGTTTATTTTTAATACTTTATGTCCATGTTTCTTCTTCTTTCAGCTGCTTCCATTAGGGGTCACCACAGTGGATCATCTGTTTCCATTTCTTCCTGTCCTCTGCATCTTGCTCTGTCACACCAACCACCTGCATGTCCTCTCTCACCACATCCATAAACCTTATCTTAGGCCTTCCTCTTTTCCTGTTACCTGGCAGCTTCATCCTTAGCATCTTTTTCCCAATATACTCTACATCCCTCCTCGGCACATGTCCAAACTAACGTAATCTTGCCTCTCTGGCTTTGTCTCCAAACATTCCAACCTGGGCTGACCCTCTAATATACTTATTCCTAATTCTGTCCACCCTCGTCACACCCAGTGCAAATCAAAACATCTTTAACTCTGCCACGTCCAGCTCTGACTCCTGCCTTTTTGTCAGTGCCACTGTCTTCAACCCATATAACATAGATGGTCTCACTACCCTCTTGTAGACCTTCTCTTTCACTCTTACTGGTACACGTCTGTCAGAAATCACTCCTGACACTCTTCTCCACCCACTCCATCCTGCCTGTAGTCTCTTCTTCACCTCTCTTCCACACTCACCATTACTCTGAACTGTTGATCCCAAGTATTTAAACTCATCCACCTTGCCAACACTACTCCATGCATCCTCACCATTCCTCTATCCTCCCTCTCATTCACGCACATATATTCTGTCTTAGTCCTGCTGACCTTCATTCCTCTTCTCTCTAGAGCATATCTCCACCTCTCCAGGATCTCCTGAACCTGTTCCCTACTCTCACTACAAACCACAATGTCATCTGCAAACATCATAGTCCACAGGGACTCCTGTCTTATCTCGTCTGTCAACCTGTCCAAAATAAGAAAGGGCTCAGAGCTGATCCTTGATGTAATCTCACCTCCACCTTAAAAGCATCCGTTACTCCCACCGCAGACCTCACCGCTGTCACACTACCCTCATACATATCCTGAACCACTCTTACTTACATCTCTGACACTGACGACTTCCTCATACAATACCACAACTCCTCAATAGGCACCCTGTCATATGCTTTCTCTAAGTCCAAAAAGACACAATGCAACACCTTCTGACCTTCTCTGCACTTCTCCATCAACACTCTCATAGCAAACATTGCATCTGTAGTGCTCTTTCCTGGCATGAAACCATACTGCTGATCACTAATAATCACCTCCCTTCTTAACATAGCTTCCACTACTCTTTCCCACAATTTCATGCTGTGACTGATCAATTTAATTCCTGTCTAGTTACTACAGCACTGCACATCACCCTTATTCTTAAAAATCGGTACCAAAACACTTTTTTCTCCATTCCTCAGGCATCTTCTCACTTTCCAAGATTTCATTAAACAATCTAGTTAAAAACTCCTCTGCCATTTCACCTAAACACCTCCATGCTTCCACAAGAATCTCATCTGGACCAACAGCCTTTCCATTCTTCATCCTCTTCATAGCTATCCTTACTTCCTCCTTGCTAATCCACTGCACTTCATTATTCACTATCCGCACATCATCCAACCTTCTCTCCCTCTCATTCGTTTCATTCATCAGCCCCTCAAAGTACTCTTTCTGTCTGCTCAACACACTCTTCTCACTTGTGAGTATGTTTCCCTCATTATCCTTTATCACCCTTACCTGCTGCACATCTTTACTAGCCTGGTCCCTCTATCTAGCCAATCGGTACAGGTCCTTTTCTCCCTCCTTAATGTCCAACCTTTCAGACAACTCTTCATACACATTATCCTTAGCCTTCGCCACCTCTCTGTTTGCCATGCGCCTAATCTCCTTATACTCCTGTCTACTTTCTCTGTATACTCTCCTATACTTCCTCATTCCACCACCAGGTCTCCTTGTCCTCTTTCCTCTTTCCAGATGACATACCAAGCAACTTTCTAGCCATCTACCTTACTAGCTCTGCTGTAGTTACCCAGCTATTTGATAGCTCTTCACTGCCACCCAGTGCCTGTCTTAACTCTTCCCTGAACTCCACCTCACAATTACCCTTTATCAATTTCCAACATTTGATCCTTGGTGCTGCCCTCACACTCCTCCTCCTCTTCTTCATCACCAGTGTCATCCTACAAATCACCATCCTATGCTGCATAACTACACTTTCCCCTGCCACCACTTTACAGTCTCCACTCTCCTTCAGACTGGACCTGTGTGCATCTCACTCCTCTCTTGTATGTCACCCTATTCTCCTCCCTCTTGTTAAAATACATATTCACCACAGCCATGTCTATCCTTTTCACAAAATCTACTACCATCTGACCTTCTGCAATCCTTTGCTTAACACCGTACATACCCATCACTTCCTCATCTCCTCTGTTCCCTTCACCAACATGCCCATTGAAATCTGCTCCAATCACCACTCTCTCACCCTTGGGTACAGTCATCACCACTTCATCCAACTCCCTCCAAAATTTTTCTTTCTCCTCCATCGCACACCCAACTTGTGGAGCATATGGACTAACAACATTCATCATTACAACATAAATTTCCAGCTTCATAAACATCACTCTATCTGACACTTTTTTCACTTCCAAAACACTTAGCATACGGTTCCTTCAGGATAACCCCTATGCCATTTCTCCTCCCATCCACACGATAATAAAACAATTTGAAACCAGCTCTGATACACCTAGCCTTGCTCCCCTTCCATCTGGTCTCTTGCACACACAATATACCAACCTTCCTTCTGTCCATCAAATCGGCTAGCTTTATCCCTATACCAGTCATACTGCCAACATTCAAAGTTCCAAACCTCACTACCACAGCCCTAGCCTTTACTTTCCTTCGGGCATGCCTCCCCCCTCTTCTCCTCCTTTGGCCAACAGTAGCCCGATTTCTTCCAGCACCCTGATGGCCAACAGTCCTGATGGTGCTCATTGTTAACCTGGGCCTCAACCAATCCAGTATGTATATCTGTACTGTTGTCCGCATGTTTATTAACAAAATTTAATAAAAATGTTTTTGGAAGGATAATATGTCCCTAAGTCAGTTTTCTGTGATCTCTACTATTATGAAACTGAGTAGACCCTTCAGATACTATTTACAAATCCATCAGCCAATAAAACCATATTGTCCAACTGAATTTTAACATCACAAGAAATGTAATTGTATTACTAAAATACTAAACAGCTGGTGTTTTAAAAACTTGTGTGTTGATGTTTAGACATCAGATTTAAAACATCTGGTATTCAGGCAGATGAAACTAAGGGTGGTATTTGTAGTTATTACAAGAAAGTGTAAAAGGTACCAGTGCTGTCTGGATGTTTTTACAGCAAAGCACAGATTCATAGAGACCACTTATTCTAACACACAATGACTGCGAATAAGCACAAGCAAATTAAGTCATACTTAGATGTACATGAAAAATGATGTAAAAGAAAGTATGATAATGTGGTCTTTTACTGCCTGTTTGTGATTCATCGTCATAATTTCATATGTTTCTGTGACGTCACCAGAGGCATTTTAAAAGACAGTGTAGTGCTTATTCTATCGACTTTGCAATTTATGATGATGATGTCACTTCCTACTAACATTGTTTCACTCCTGAGTGTCTTTTCCTTCAGATGAGATGTTAAGATGAGGTCTCATCTGCCTGAATTGGTGGTAGCTTACGTGGATGTAAAAGAAATCCCACAGCATTTGTTGAAAAGATTAACCCCGGGATTAATGAAGCTCGGTGCAAGGACGGCGTTAGCCTTGCGCCGACCGTGTGGCATAGAGATGGCGCAGCAGCACCACATGCATATTAATGAAGGTGCACTGCCATAACAGCCACATGCATAGGAAATGTGCATGAGTGCAGGGGGCGTGTCCAAGTGCTGCACGGAGGCGTGAACATGCCGACTGCATACACGCAACCTAAAATGCTGACTAGTACAGCCTGCCTCTAATAGTAATCACTCATGTCAGTGTCCGTGGATACTGAAATGTATGCAAAGCATCCAAGAAATCATGGCGAACACCACAATAAGAAGTAAACACAAAGGCACTTAGCTGAATATTGAGTCCCCGTCCCTCGAACAAAGATATTTAAAACCCCGTGCCCGTATTCCATTGTAGTGTCGCTAGTTATACCAAGTGGAAGCGGAATGCATCGTGTTAGCGTGCCACCAATTGCCAAGCCTAGCCCAATGGTTTGGGTTACCACCTGTCCTACATTGTGAGAGACCGTCCCCCTCTAGGCAGGTATGTCCATACCAAAATCATAATAAATGTGAAATGTCCTGCGATAGTAGGACATAATTATGTCCCATATGTTATATAATAGTCCCATACAGTACGTATGCCCGTATATAAAATACCTATATGTTACAAGATACAGAATAAGCAAGTAAATGAAACAGAATAAGCAACTACACTGCTACAACAATAAAAGCTTATATGTAGGCATGAAACTAAATTACTATCCTTTTTTAATGACCGTGGGTATGTGTTGGCTGTAAACTCAGATGTGTGCCACGAAAATGTCCCATTCAGGTCATATGAAAAGGTGCAACCCTACCAATGGTCAGAGCATTCGCCCAATATCTGCCCATTCGCGGTCCAAGTCGTCCTTGTCAGGACGGCCCATAGATGAATGGTTATTACCCGGGTCTACCTACCATGTCATGAAAGATAATTATTTGCGAGTACCTATGTGCATGAAGTACAGCATGTGGATGATCTGAAATGTTAGTGTAGACCTCACAACCATATTGGTTCCAGAGATATGTAGTATACGTAATGTGTTCTGTTGACTGCGCCATGGGCCATTCAACTAGAGAAGAGATGAATGCTGTTTGTGGAATATGGGGGTGGGAGGGTGACGGGTAATGTAATATTTCACCAAGGGGTGACTGGGTTGGATGCACAATAGGTGAACTGGAGGTCTACGAGGGAGTGGTGGGTGAATCAGGAAGATAACCAAAGAACAAATATACACATCTGCAATACAATCCCACAAACATGTGAACATTAAAATGTGCAATACACATGTATAGAAACGTTACCGGCACATACCCACATAACGGTCTGGCCTGAACTGAGCCATCCAACCCCAACACACCTGGATGCATAATTGAATACCCATCATCCCCTTCACAGCACACCATCACCCCCCCTTACTGAACGTCCACCAAAACTAGCCATACTTGGGCTGCTAGATAGGCGCTGCCATATCTGCACATAGTGACCCCTACCCATATCTAGTAGGCAGTCTCACCCTAGGCAGTCTCAGGATTGCAAACTATGTATCCCTTGCATGTATAACCCTATCTTACAGCCATAAAGCAAAGATTGTCATCGTTCCCCACAATGTTTGGATATCCCTCATGGGATATGTATCTGTTCTAAACATTAGACTTGGTGTCACAACACGATATCCAGTCCTGTATACATCTGAACACAAGTTGTATGAGCAGTAGTTGTCTACAAGACTGCTCAGCCTCCAGCCAGTCCTGCAGAACCTATGACGCAGGATTAAACACCTGACCGTGATGCACGTCTCCCCACGTACATTATCGGGAATATATACCTTACACATTCGCATAGTGGCAGATGTAAGTAGGGTTACCACCTGCCCCACCTTGTGAGTGACAGTCCCTTTTTGGGCAGTTGTGTCCAGACCAAATATAATACAATGGCAAATGTCCTGTGATTGTAGGAAATATGTCCCATATTTCATGTAACAGTTGCATAAAACAGTTATTTATGTAAAATACTCAAAGTTACAAGAAACAGATTAAGCAAACAAACCGCTATAAGAATAAGCATTCATTTAGGCAAATAAGTAAAGTTCTAACCTTTGTACTGACCCTGGGTATGTGTTGGCCTGTAAAATCTGATGTGTGTCCCGAAAATGCCCCGCTTTGGCCATATGAAAAGGTGGCAACCCGAGACGTAAGCGGGTATGCAAGCGTGTATGCGTGACGGTAGGTGGCGGTGATTCAATGGCATGGGAAATGTAAATGAGCATGTAAATGTATATGCATGTGTATGTACAGACCAATATACACACACACACACACACATATATATATATATATATATATATATATATATATATATATATATATATATATATGGATATGAAGAATGAACATGGTCACAATATAGGAAATCCCTGTAATAGTTAGTGCTGTTATATATCAGTATGGCCATAGGTGAGCACAACTCTGCATCTCCAACCACAGGTGAGACACTAAAAGTGGAACGAATGATCTCCTCTTGCTAAGTCTGACTTTCAACTAGGTACAGGGCAGTCCCAGTCCCCAGTCGGACAAGCCTAAACCCAGACAACCATATCAACACCCTGACAATCGAACACACGTATGTGCCAGGACTATAGGCTTTGGATGTCTGAATATCCTCGGAGTGAGTCAACATGCGGCCCGAGTCCAGAACAGTAGGGAATAGGGAATGGCGCATGTGTAGTAGTGCATTTTTCCCAACAGGTAAATGGATGCCTGCTGTGTAAGTGAAGTGATGAGGCATGTGTTTGGGTAACTATGCACCATGGGTATACATATAAATGAGGCAGAACACCAGTAGTGTAGTGGTTAGAGCATCTGCCTAACGATAAAGCATTCACGATTCAAGGTCGACAATAGCACATATCATTTTCCTTGTGGAATGAATGTTGCTCTGCTGTAAAGCCGACATTTAAACATGTAAAGGTGAATGTGTGTATTGCATGGGACTATTAACCAGATCCTTTCAAAGTGGTATTGTCATAATGTATAAGGCACAAATAAGCACAAATAAGCGACGGTAAAACTATGTAATGCACAGTAAGCATAGGTGAGTGTACCTGCGCGGGTGTAAGCAGCTTCCAGCATAGGAAATGTATGTTTGTATGTACAGATGTAATATATATATATATATATATATATATATATATATAGATATATATATACACACACACACACACACACACACACACACACACACACACATATATGTGTGTGTGTGTGTATAGATATATATCTACATACATGAGAAATATATATATATATATATATATATATATATATATATATATATATATAAAGAATAGACGTTGTAACAGTAAAGCATACACAAGGGATGTGAAGGGAATCAAGAGCAATGTTAGTATTATAAAGTGCTTTCAGCATATGTCATAAAATGCTGCCCAGGAGTGAGCAGAGCACCGCTACTCACACCACAGGCAGGGTTTTACCAGTGAGTGTAACATCATTGAAATACTAGGTCTACTTTACACACAGATGGAATGTAGTCCCATGCCGGGACCTCCAAAAATTGGAAAGCGCAAATGACCATATTCCATAACCCCAGGAAAGGCACGTATGTGCAAATATACATGGTGGGAGACCCTGTGAATACATGAGGTGGAACAGAATGTGTATAGGGCCCCAAAAGCTCTGGAGAGGGAAATGTGTAAAGGTGTGTCATGGCTGCAGAAACAAGTGGATAATGGATGTTACGCATGTAAATTTAACACAAGTGGGGTGGAGGAACTATGGGTGTACAATTATGGATCCAGGCATGCCAGGGTTGGATGGGCTGGTTCTAATGGACCTCCCCATGGAGGTCAGCTAGGTCGTAATAGATGATAATATACTCACATGCAGACAACAATATATGTTGAAGTACAAATTCTGTAACACATGCATTCCATTTGTTAACATAAATAATAGGAATGTGCCCATACAAACATCGACAGTACATGGAATAATAGGCTGTGCAGAAGAGGGATGGGCTGAATCACACTATCACATTCAAATTACCATCGGTAATCTGTACATGAACATATAGCGACATCTGTCTGCTGTATAACGTGCTACATACTGATTACAGGATAACTGGAGTGTGTCGGTGTTATAATGAATAAGGCGTTAGTATGCTGGTGAAGCTTATAAACACCATTACGCATGTGTAAGTGTGTATGAGTGGGGAATGTATTGACACACTGATGTACATATATATATATATATATATATATATATATATATATATATATATATATATATATATACATACACACACACACACACACACACACACACACACACACACACACACACACACACACACACACTATATATACATATGACAGCAAGATATGAATATACATGTATGAATACATATGCAGATATGTCTGTATATATTAATGTAAATAGATATATATATGTTACAGTAAATATATACATGTATATACCTAGGTTATGTTACAGCAGTTACGGGTAACATGTTTAGACCAGGCATATGTTGGTGGGAGGTCCACTCAACAAACGTCTACTTACCAACCCCCCCAGCTAGGCCGATGAGACATACAGACATGCAATAAAGATGAATACAACACTGCTTCCCAGACCACTGGCAGGAAACTACCAGTGGGAGAGATCTACAAGGTCTACACTTTAAACATGGACAGCGATGTCCCTTGTGGGACACCAAAAATTTGGTACCTTCAACCAATGGGGGAACACCATTACGACTAGGATGTAGCTGTACACGGAACAGTAGGTTGTGCAAGCCTGATAACACATGGGTTGACACAACGTACAACATGTGTCCTGACACGGGGAGAGTGGGCAGTATGTAGGGGTGTGTCCATATGCCACCTGCGCCCACCTGCACCCACAATAAGGATGAGTGCTGTAGAGTAGTGACAGGTGTGGGAACTATGGGTATGCAATTATGGGGCTAGGTGTGCAGGTGTTGGCTGGCAGACACATATTAGGACTGCCCCGTGGGTGTAAGTAATATTCCAATGTGGGTATAGCAAATGCCCATACCTCCCAAACTGTAAGAGCACATCCACTGGACAGTCCGTAAACCATTGGGGGAATACATAGGGGCCATATCACTGAACTGTCCCCGATTACCAGGTTCATAGGTTAGTACTAGGCTAACTGCCCTTTTGAGCCATTTTTAAGCCTAGCCAATTATCCCTTGTGAGACTCAAACCCTGCACCTTGTGCTTGCAAGGCAAGCACCTTAACTATTAGGCCACCCTCCCAACCCGTGGGTGTAAGTAATATTCCGATGTGGGTATAGCAGACGCCCATACCTCCCAAACTGTAAGAGCACATCTACCAGGGACGTCCGTAATTATGAATCAGAATCTTAACACAGTCCCAACTAAACCATCCTAGAACTAGTGATATTAGGAGGAAAGGTGGTGGAATACACGTAATGAATAATGACAACATATAAGAGTCATAAACTGCATGCACCACAGACAATGTGTATGAATACATATGTGCTCTGTGTCCATCAGTGTGTCAGGTTAATAGCACCAACCTTCTAAATGTGTCCCTGAGGTCATTATGCAGTGTCCTTGATTCAGTGTTTATTCTTCCCCATTCGTATGAGAGGTCTGATAGTGAGAGAAAGCGCATGTTCTGCCAACTACCTTAGAAAGTTGATAGAATAATAGGTTTGGGGTTAACACCTGTCCACCTTTGCGAGGGACACTCCCCTGTGGGCAGTTGTGTCCTGCATAATAACTGTAATTAAGGCAAATGTCCTGTGATTTAGGGCAAAGATTACCTATATTGTCTGTAGTAGTAGCATAAAACAATTATGTTCCTCTGAAACACCTAAATGTTATAGGTAACAGTATAAGCAACTATAATGCTACAAGAGTAACCTTTTATTTAGGCAAAACAGTGAAGTACACCCCTTTCTACTGGCTGTGGGTGTGTTGCCCTGCAATGTCTGACTTCCCAACATACAGGTCCTATAGGGTTGCCACCTTTCCAAATGGCCAGAGTGGGACATGTTCTGTAGAAATGTCAGACATTCCAGGACTAAACATACCTACAGCCGTGCATAGTACAGGATTACACTTATTTGCACAAATAAAAGCTTAATCTAGTTGCATTTGAATTGCTTATGCTACTTCACATAACATATAGAAGTGTCATATATAAAATAACTGTTGTATGCAATTATTAATGAAATGTAGAATATAATAATGTCCTGTAATCTGGACATGTGCTGTGTCTTGATTATGTTCGCACTGTCCCTTGCAAAGTGGGACAGGTGGTAACCCTAAAGTCCTACCTTGGCCAGTTGAGAAGCTGGCAAACCTATAATAGGTATGCGGTAGCATGACCCATCCAACGGATGTGGCTACCACAACCCAACTACTCATTTGTAATGCAGGTTCTCGGTTCCCATGTATCAGCCAGACGTGAGCACAGTGTATGCGGAACACACAAATATGATTAATTCACTGGACAGGCCGCTGATTCCGTACAGTCGAACGCCATGCCGTCACCCAATGGGCAGCCATTCCTGATACTGTAGTCATGTAGTCCGATGTGATAGGCATTACAAGGTGGGAGCAGATTGTAAGAGGAACACACAGTAATGAATGATTCACCGGACAGGCCGCTGATTCCGTACAGTCGAATGCCATGCGGTCGCCTAATGGGCAGCCATTCCTGATACTGTAGTAGTCATGTAGTCCAATGTGATAGGCATCACAAGGTATGCCTAAGAGGAACACACGAATATGAATGATTCTCCGAACAGGCCGCTGATTCTATACAGTCAAACACCATGCTGTCGCCTAATAGGCAGCCATTTCCGATACTGTATTCATGTATTCCAATGTAATAGGCATCACAAAGTGGGAGCACATTGTATGAGGTACACACATATATGATTGTGTCACTGGACAGGCCGCTGATTCCGTACAGTCGAACGCGATGCCGTCGCCTAATGGGTGGCCAGTCCCGATACTGGAGTCATATAGTATGATGTGATAGGGATCCCAAGGTAATATTGTGGTCCTCGCTCACACCCAAGGGTGTGAGTGACAGATGCAAGCACCAATGCCAGTGCATTAGCAAGTGCAGGATCGAGTGGGTGCAAGCGTGTTTAGCTAACAGTATGCGAGTATTGCATTGGTTAAGCAATGTAGAGGCTAATCGAGCGTAAAAGGCTGTAATCAGATGATATCATACAGTGCAGTCATTCAACAGTATAGGAATGTATCCCATCATGTAGATGTACATGTGAGTGTTTATGTCCAGCATATAGGTACATACATATATAGAGATGTATCAGGGGACATACCATGTGGCAACAAAGCATTACAAACGAAAGAAATGGGAAACACCAGCGATGCCTGTATTATGTAGTGGTGTTGCTCTATGTGATCACAAGACTCCTTCAGACAGACATGTGTCAGTCATACACGCAAATATTTGTACATTGGCCGTATACATCACTCTGTGCATGTAATGTACATTAACACAACAGTACCTGTCCAATCATTATGTGTGAAAAGTACTCCTGCAATGTGCTGTGTGCAACATCATCATCATGATAAAGGTAAATGGGGTAACCATAGAGGTAGTGTTTTGTGCACAAAGGGTCATCCTCCTCACGTGGACCTGGACCATGTAGGAGTGATGTGCATACCAGGACCATGAGCCTGAGGGACAGTGGTGAGGATAACAGTAGTATGTTATGATGCATATTACAAGGGTTTCTTGTGTCCAGTGGCCATGTGTGTGTAATGGACAGCTATGTATAGGGCAGATAGTATCCTAGGAGCCGAATGGCCTTATGTGTCCATAGGTGAGGGTCATATGTTGGGGAAGGAGTGTAGGTATGGCCATGGAGGATAGGTAGGAGCACAGATATGACAGCATACAGGGTTGGTATATGACACATGTGGGGGTATACACCCTGGATGGGGATGGGTCTTCGGCATTCAAAAGGCCATGGGAACAGTGGGATAGAGGTCTCTGGCCATGGGCAACTGCCACTGCACCTACACAGCTGCAAAGGAGGCAGTGCTGGGGGCTGTCCAGGAGGGGCAGCATCGCCCTGTAAATGTGACACTCTGCCCTTGAACTGGCGTATCTGGCTTCCTAACCCCTTAGGGAGCCACCTACACAACATGTCTGGGACTGCACGACAGCAGATATGTACCTGTCTGGTCCCACTCCCAAGGGGAACATGCTCCATCCTCAGTGGTGGTACCACCAGAAGGTGGTGCAGAGCCAAACGAGGTTGATGTTAATGGCTGGGCCCCAGATGTGCTAGCCCCTGGTGCCATGGTCAGCTGAAGTGGGACATGAGGATCTGCCGGGATCTACCAACCCATTCAGCCTATGGTGTTGCATTTTAAACCCACATAAGGCTTAGTGATAGACAACAGCATACAGGATTACTTACAACAGTATGCATAGATATCACCAGCAACCCAACATAACAGATGGTATACATTTTCAGAGGGAGCACAACACATGCATATATACCACATGGCAACTGTACAATGTGTAGTAGACGTGTGACCGCAGCTATGAACAGTTGCCCATCATTGGCTTGTCACTGGGAATCCCATACAGTGTCAGTCATACCACTGTCTCATGTGACACATGTCCAGTCAGGGATGCAATGGCAGTAACACATCCCTATCATTATGTGCTGTCTGTAATCCCCACACCATCCTTCTGCTGTGCACAGAAGTGAGTTCAGTGTGTAACACAGGAAACAAATGGTTGCACACACTGACCTGTTCACAGATGGCCCTACAGATGGGGTTCCCTCATGAACAGAGTACTGTCATGTCTGTATTTTAACATGCAGAATAGCCATTACCACACACATGTTAGGCACTAGTCTCAATGCAGCATAGCTACACTTACATGCTGTAGTTGTGTGACACATGCCATCTCAGAACACCACATCCAGGTACTACTCACAGCGACTGTCATGGCCAGATAATAACATGTTTCCCTAGATAGTGTACTGAGTTTATCATGCGGATGGCTATGGGAACACCATCACAGCTGTGCCACATGCAATCAGCTAGAGGAGGACTGCAATAGGTGCAGAGGCCATCACCTGACCATTTCCATCTCTTACAATACACATGCTGCTGCTGTGCAGGTGTACACCTTCACATCCACCATAGAGTGTGTGTGCGGAACAGGCAATGTACACCAGGGAAGGTCTTGGAGACTTAACCATAAGCATCATCTGCCACATGCTGAATAGTACAGGGGCAAAACCCTGACTACTCATTACTATTCCATGTTCATGACGTTACTGCATGTGCCACAGAGGCGGCATGTTGCAGTGCTGTAAGAACATGTGTGTAGGTGAGTGAGTGCCATCTGCAACAGATATAGTAGACATACATTAGGTGTGGCACACATGTCAGTCCACGTGAACGGATGCCATTGTCACCATGACCCCACTCTAATGGACACGCATTGACACCTTTGCCAGGGTGGCAAATACACAATTTAACTACTTAGATTGCCACACCGTGGTAATGCACAGGACCACATACACCACAGAGGATACCTGGAGGTTCAATGGGCTAGGGCATGTGAAAGTGCTTGACAACTGTTGGTATGCCGATGAGGTTTATACTGGGAGTGACTGTGGTTGGGAGCATCACAACTCACACGTAGACACAGGGTGCCAGTACTGTCATGCAGGTAGTGTTTGACTGTGCAAAATGGCTGTACAAGGCTGGATGAGGAGTAATCCTTGCCATTGCATCACCCGACAATGGTGTGCAGTGCAGGGGTGTAGTGTCTGCAATGTCCCACACAGATGGATACTGCATTATCTGGCCTGACATCCTGGTTACCAATGTGTAGGGCCATAGCTTTGCAATGCATGCCATGTCTGTGTTTGATAGTCCTTCACATGGGCATTGCCTGGGATGTGCATGTCCCACAATACTGTACAATGACATGTACAGGTGTACCTGGTTTGGCAGACACATGTAGTGTACACAGCCTGTTATACCCCGATATGCCAATACTGGCCTGGTGTGGTGAAACCTGCTGATAGTGAGCAGGTTGACCCTGCACCTGCATGGATAGAATGGACAGCTATTCCATGGTGTCAAAGGCATGGGTCCATACGGGGCACATGTGTACAGCATTGTCTGGCCTTAGTGGATCACATATGATGGCACCACATATGTTGCAGCCATTCAGTGTGGAACATAGTGAAGGCACAATGTCCACATATATGTGCCTATTGTACCGCTGTACAGGGTGCCATGTCTTCTGCAGGCCACTGCGGTCACACCATGCCTACTATCTGTGCTCAATGTGCATGTTACTAGCAGCATAGTGGGATATCCTATGCAAGGTTTTATGTGCATGGCACATGGGTGTGGGACATGTACTAGTAGGGCTGCATACCTAGTTCACCAGCCCTTTTGTCAGATGTATGGGTATGGCTTGCCACCACAATGCCGTGGCTGACTGACAGCTGTACTCCTCATGATGTGGCAATGTGTCATAAGATGGATACTATATAGGAAAGCTACAAAACCCGCACCCAAACATGTCCAATGGTAAGACAATCACAGCCACCTCTACACAGGCTCTGACAGACAAACATACACTTGCCATGTCCTGTATACAAACCCCTACCGTATCACACTGCAGCAACAGGCGTTTAGGGCACGCTACAGTGAATACTACAAAACACTGTACTTGTCTCACACAGCAGACACACACACACACAGTTGGCATGTCTGGGATTAGAACACCGACCTAATTACTTTACTACAATACAGCATTATTCAGTTACAGAATGCGCTACCGAGATTACTGGGACACAACACTCCTAGAGGTGTATTTCTAGATGGGTGACATTATCGGCCTTGATAACGGTCGGTATAAGAAATGTATGGAGCGTGAGCAGTATAAAAGCATTACTCAGTTCTCAGGTAAACGGGCACACAAACACACACACGGCAAGTGTGGGATTAGAACACCAACCTAACTACTTTATTACACTACAGCATTACGCAGTTACAGAATGTGCTACCGAGATTACTGGGACACAGCACTCCCAGAGGTGTATTTGTAGATGGGTGACATCATCGGCCTTGCTAACGGTGGGTATAAGAAATGTATGGAGTGTGAGCAGTATAAAGGTATTACTCAGTCCTCAGGCAAATGGACACACACACACACACACACACACACACACACACACACACACACACACACACACACACACACACACACAGCAAGTGTGGGACTAGAACAGTGAATTAACTACTTTATTACACTACAGCATTATGCAGTTAAAGAACACGCTACCGAGATTACTGGAACACAGTACTCCCAGAGATGTATTTGTAGATGGGTGACATCATCGGCCTTGCTAACGGTGGGTATAAGAAATGTATGGAGTGTGAGCAGTATAAAAGCATTACTCAGGCAAACGGGGATACACACACACACACACACACACACACAAATGGCAAGTGTGGGACTAGAACACCAACCTAGCTACTTTATTACACTACAGTATTACACAGTTACAGAACACGCTACAGAGATTACTGGGACACAGCACTCCCAGAGGTGTATTTGTAGATGTGTGACATCATCTTCCTTGCTAACGGTGCATATAAGAAATGTATGGAGTGTGAGCAGTATAAAGGCATTACTCAGTCCTCAGGCAAATGGGGGTACACACACACACACACACACACACACACACACACACACACACACACACACACACAGCAAGTGTGGGACTAGAACACCAATGTAACTACTTTATTACACTACAGCATTATGCAGTTACAGAATGCGCTACCGAGATTACTGGGACACAGCCCTCCCAGAGGTGCATTTGTAGATAGGTGACATCATCGGCCTTGCCTATGGTGGGTATAAAAAATGTATGGAGTGTGGGTAGTCTAAAAGCAATTTAGAGTCCACTGGCAAATGGGGACAGACATACACACACACACACACACACACACACACACACACACGCCAGTGGCGGGTACGGAACTCCTGCCTATTTACAGATTACTATTACAATGCTACTTACTTATGAATCGCGCCACACAGACTACACATGTCAAGGCTGTCATTATGACCATCTGGGAATGCGGACATCAACAGGGATGCTGGAAGTTATGATGTACATACCTGTGAACCTATGTGTTTAAAGTAGGAATCCATCCAGACCTGGGGTATGCCAATCTGTGGAATGGACGACTACTACCACTATACAGGGTTACAATGGCAATGCCCATACACAGAGGCACATAACCAACACAAGGTGTCACTGGGCATGCTCACACACTTAGTAGCACAGGGCTGTTCGGAATGCACTATGTGTCCATCTACACAAGGATATACTGGGCATGCTCATACACTTAGTAGCACAGGGGGCATGCTCACACACTTAGTAGCACAGGACTGGTCGGAATGTACTACTCTGTGTCCATCTACACAAGGATATACTGCGCATGCTCATACTCCTAGTAGCACAGGGCTGACTGGGATGCACTCTGATACTAAACACGGAGGACCACAGTGGCCATGCTATTGCAGGTGAACGTAAAGAACACATTGTAATGGACTTTGGTGTTAGTAGTTGTCATTGTTAATGGGAACACTGCTCTACATATATTTGACACGAGTGTTTTACACAACTTCAGCTGTCATTCTGGGATGACATGGCTGATAGGAGGCAGGCCTTTGTCACATATCACATGCATCCATGATGCAAGGGAGTGTGGATATAACCCAAGTTGCATCCACCCACACAGTGCCATTCCAAGACAAATGTCCTAAACACAGGTTAACTCCCATACACCTACAGGA
This sequence comes from Protopterus annectens, assembly GCF_019279795.1. Lineage (NCBI taxonomy): Eukaryota > Metazoa > Chordata > Ceratodontiformes > Protopteridae > Protopterus > Protopterus annectens. The sequence goes on along the minus strand of NC_056729.1, from coordinate 230,440,959 downwards.
CAACTGCATTGTTTTCTTATGCTAACCAGTGCTAGATGTGTAGTGTCCATATTCACAGCTGGTCACTGTAGATCCAACAATGAGGAGTACTGACATCTGTACAGTGAGGAACACCTGGCTGATGTCTCTGTAGTGCACAATAGCACTACCACCATATACCTCAGAGCCTAGCACTACCACCATGTACCTCAGAACCAGACATGTGGGCCATAACACAGGTACGGACCACTCCAGGTGGTGTACCCACATACATAAAGGCCACTCACATGTACTGACCAGTCCCCCCATGAAAGGCATCACAGATGAGCCATGTGCAGGACACAGTGTCACATGCTGCATTCTAAGATGTAAACTGCAGACATCACCATGCCCTCAGACCACCAACATGCAACCATACACATTGTATGACATAGACGAGTACAACACCATGTGACCCTTGACCTGTGTACTGTACTAAGCTCTACATCAACTGTAGACAGTACACATGTACTGTCACAGTTGCATCATGTGTTATGCAATGCAATGATACCACTGTCTGACCAGATCAGCTGTACACATACCAGGGGCCCTCGGTACTTTCCACCATTAGCAGATGTCTGTTGCTGTACACCAGTACACACCCTCATATATGGATATGACATACATGTACCTGCCCTGGGTATGTACATGCCACACACACACACCATACCTGTAAATAGCATAGCTGCTGTAGTCCTTTGTGAAAACAGGTGGCTACAGCCATTACACACATGCACATGGAATGTCGGTCCATGGCTGCTGAATGCTAACAGTACATAAGGTGTGATATTAATGTTGATAGAGGTAACATCCTCTCTGTACTGGTCACCCATCATATCATACAACAGTCCATGTGTCATGTATGTCATTACACATATCCACCAATTGCAATGCCTACAAACATGACCAAATGTCAGGATTGTAGGACCTACACACCTGTACACGTACTGTTGTGCGTTCAGATAATATGTGTGTGCAGTTGCTGATGTATGCAGGTGGTGTGTATCCTAGTACATCATGCAGCTGCAATGCAGCCTCAACATTGCCAACTGTATATGGTGATATGCTGAATGTACAGATAGATGTACCACAGGAATGGACAGATGTGTTGAAATAACTAAGTGATGGGGCATCTTTGCAGATGGATGTTTGCTGTGGACAGCTCACAGGTGTGTCACAAGCGTTCCTACAATACCCTGTGTAACCGGTAAGCAATGGTTTCATTAATTGAAGGACATAACACACAACCTAGACAGCGGTCAGGGTGACAGCGAAGGTAAATCACTTGACACCTGTTAATAGATATGACGTCCCTAGTGCATATATCAGCACTGTTGGCACAGGAAGCATCAGTGCAGTTTGTAAAGTGTGCAGTACTGCTGTATGTCTGACATACATAACATGAGCTGGGCAGGTCTGAGATTCACAGTACTGGCATGTGTGGTTGCATGTGTGTCCATATATGTCATGCATTGTGGGGAATACATCTCAATTGTTACTTACACTCATGTACACTACTGTACACATCTGTACAGACTGCAATGTAGAAAGCAGGACATAGGCAGGGGTGTGTATCTCACACATGTGAGGTATCTGTATGTACATGACATATGTGTATTAATTACTGAATGCCACAGTGTGTGTATGTAGGGCTGATTAGTCCCTGGGGTGAGGATGTATGTTACCATACTGAACTGATAAGACCCCTCCCACCATCCAGGCGATTCATTCCACTATCCATGTTGATGTCTCCGATCTTAAGCCGTACCGACTACCTGTACATGTGTATTCTCTGTGGCGCGTCATGTAGGTGCACAGTACTGTAATGATGATTTGCACATAGGCAGGGGTCCTCATCCCACCAGTAGCAACTGTGTGCGAGTGTGTGTGTTATTGTGTCGGTGAAGCAGTGAGAGAGTGTGTGTGTGTGTGTGTGTGTGTGTGTGTGTGTGTGTGTGTGTGTGTGTGTGTGTTTGTTACAGTGTCACTGAATACATGTGTGTCAATACCTGAGTGTGCTGGTGCAGTTGTGTGTTGCATCCTGTCATGGGAACGTGTATTACTGATTCCCATTAAGGCATCACACTTCTCACTGGCCTCTACCCTTGTAATCAGCTAGACCACTCTCTTACCTCATCACTCCATGTAACTGTACCTGTGATATCCACCTTTATGGATGTCACGTCTGTGGCCACAGTAGCTTAATACACAGATATCATGCTCTTGGAACGGTAGACATCTTTGTAATGTGGGACATTCTCATGGGTATGTGGCAGCTACACAGTGTATGCTGGTATATTCATACATACCTGTGAGTAGTCCACATTGACATATGGGACACTTAACTGCAAACATTGACATCCACCAGCACGTGCAATTAGACCTGAAGAAGGACAGCAGAACATCATGACCAACATGCATTTACTGTTGTTACACAAGACACAAACTGTTAACAGTATTGTACACCTGTACTACATGGTATATCTGCTGCCTGTCAACAGTCCTCAACATTTGTAAACTACACATATCATCCTAGTCTGTTCATCCTGTGCATCAGACCATATGAGCATGTCCCTGCACTGATGGTGTGGATGTCAGGGATGCGGCACAGGCATCATCATATTCACAGGGTGTTAATGTTTGCTGGAGGCCTAGGCTGCACTGTTGTTACACAAGACACATACTGTTAACAGTATTGTACACCTGTACTGCATGGTATATCTGCTGCCTGTCAACTGTCCTCAACAATTTTAAACTACACATATCATCCTAGTCTGTTCATCCTGTGCATCAGACCATATGAGCATGTCCCTGCACTGATGGTGTGGATGTCAGGGATGTGGCACAGGCATCATCATATTCACAGGGTGTTAATGTTTGTCATAGGCCTAGGCTGCACCATTGGATGACATCATGTGTGTGGGTTTGGGCCTTTGATCTAATTGGGCATGTGTGGATGTTATGCATGTGTGTGTTGCGGTGTCCTACATATGTGTCTAGTGTGTGCGTATATGTATGCACACAGTTCTCCCATGTGTCTGGCTTACACAGGGGTATTATTGACAGCTGCAGACTGTACAGGCGAGGTTTTACAATTCACTGTGTTCGGCCACGGATATGTGACCTGTACCTGCCAAGGGTTGCACGGGCACTACCAGACAGAGGTGCAGATTGGGTACTGTCTGATGTCACTTGTCCACTGAAACCATGTCCCTGTTGGGACCATCCCGGGCCATGTGCACATGGCCTGCTGTGTTGTGGTGTGGGCAGCACAGCATCAGATGCACTGTTGCTGCTACTGCCACTATGGGAGTGGGCATGTGCGGTAGCTCGTACACGTAGTCCTGACACAGGTGATGTAGCAGGCCTACATCCACATGCCTGACACCTCACTTCTACCAGATGTTCCAACACAGACAGCTCACACTCGTAGATTGTCATGCCACGGTCAAGGACTCCAACCATGTCACCCAACCATCTATCCAAAGCATCAGCAATCTGCTGTTGAGCATTTACCATTGCCTGGATGCTGTTGTTTAAAGAACGGACAGCAGCCCTCTGTAGCCTCTGATCTTCTCTGTTGCACCATTCAGCACATGCCTGTGCCTCCATTACAGCCTGAAACATGCGTCTGGTGATACCAGCTGCTGCTCTTTGTCATGCAGGAGCATGTTGGCCAGAGGTCTTCCTATGAGCAGCACTGGCCACTTGCCTGTGTGGGGCACCATCAGTAGTTTGGCTGACACCATGGTGTGCAGGCACACCTTCCATAGCCCCCCACACTTTCCTGTTCCAAGCTACCACGCGCCAACTGTCCTTCCTCTATGGCCACTGGTGATGGGGTATGTGCAGGTATGGGATCTGTGTGCAGGGATGAGGTGGATATAGATGGAATGGCAACCAATGGCACGGTATCAGACACTGACAACTCTGCCTGTGTCCCAATCATATGTTCATCATCATTTCTAGAGTCTGTGGGGACACTAACATCTGATGTACTGCAGGAGGGCATTGCACCTACATCACCTGTGAGGGCAGACAAGAACTGTACATTACAATCTATACAATAGACACACACACACACATATGATATTACAGAAGGCATGCAACATGCATGTGATACGTCAGACGGCATGCAGCACAGGCAATAATAGTGGTAGTTATCATACATCCCTAGGTTGCACACAACAGCATGCATGTGTCATAGCAGACTGCATGCAAATTACACAATCATAGTAGTGGTTAGCATACATCCCTGTGTTACACCATGTGGACCAGCACAGGTTAACAGTACACCTGCTTGATGCGTGGCATATGATCTTGATAATCACATGCAGTATGACATGTGATCTGCTGACGTGTGCAATGACATGCATACATGTTCAACACAATGGTGTCCTGTCAAATATACAGTTGGGCAATCAGTGTTGTCTGTCCACCCTACAGATATACTGCAAATTTAGCTGATGTGCATGGCCATGGAAGGGAATCATAAGGCATCGCTAGTGCTATACAGTGTGAGTTACAGACAGGGTTCATAGCCATGACTGTGTTCTGATACAATACATATATACTGTGGAATGTGACCCACGTCACTGAGGTGTATACACACTAAACCATGATGTGGAAGTTGTGACACAGGTCACTGATGAATATACGGATGACACCCCTGCACATCTGTAACCATATTGCTGCAGCCTGGCAACTATAGCCAGACATGGCAAACACGTTGGTACACCATGTCCCACATGACATCAGTGTACCACATACACACACACACACACACACACACACACACACACACACACACACACACACACACACACAAGGAGCTAGTATGGCATTTATGTCCAGCACCAGCAATGGGAATGTACTGTATCTGAGGCCTGATATGGATACTGTACAGGTGACTGCTGTCATGTTGCAACACCCTCAAGATGTTCAACACACCTTATGTGATGGATTGATGTTACGCCTACACAAGATGTGCACAGGCCTGTAGGATGTCTAGTGTTCCACATCTACATTATGACCATTATACAAAGGCCATGGTTGAACCATGTGTAGCCATTGTACAGCAGGGTGTACACACAAGCACAACAAGTCTACCGTGTGTGTTGCCCCATGTCTCTGGCCATCCTCCATGGCCATGTGTGTACATGTGTTGTCCAAATTATTGTAATGTGCATCTATTTCACATGTCTGTGTTGTCCCATATGACATATATGCTACACCGACAACAAGGTTATGCAGATAAAGGGTGGTATGTGGGATATGTTTTCAGGTTAGGTAGGCAGTGTAGCAGCCAGGCCAATAGATGTCATGGACATGTCAAGATAGCACATCACATTGTGTGACATTCATAGCAGGGCTATGATCCACACCGGTGAAACCTGTGTGCTGGCCATACTCCAGCCCACTGTGTAGTACTGTTTGTATTCACCACATGTGTAGATCAGATCTGTTGTACGTCCCTAAAGTGAACAGCACTTCCACCATTGTATGCACAGCTGTCAACACATCTGGCAATAAAGTTTGTGAGGATTCATGTCGGTGAGATGATTCACATAGTTTGCAAGTGTTGCACATGGGTAGTCATTGTGATGCATTGGAGGTCCGACCTATATATTGTGACAGGACCATATATTATGTGTACATGTTGTGAATGGCCACATGGCAGATAGATTTGTGCATTGCGGTTCCTGATAAATAATAACACTCTCACCTGCAACGGGCTGCTGTCGCAGTGGAATACCGGAGGTACCTAAATAGGAGTAACACAGCAGTATGAGCATAATCCACCCCTGTATAAAGGCTACAGGAAGCAATGTGCATAACACATACGCCAGTACATTAGACTATACTATGGTGTATGCACATGTGTGCATACACAGAGTAGCATACTATAGTATGTGGCATGTGTGTATACATGCCTTGCATATGATGTTACATTACATATTGTACAGTGACACATGCAACTATATGGAATATAGTTGTTATAGGTACAGTACTGACTTACCAGGCAACTCCAGGCTCAGTGGTTGAGAGACACCCACCTCCACAATATCAGCTAAGGCATGTAGATGTGGTTCTGCAGGTGTCTCCCAGGTTGGCCAGTAGCTCCTCGGTATGTATAAGTGGGGGCTGGGTTGGTGGTCCACCACCTGTTGCACCTTGTTCCCCTGGCGATTGCATTTTCGCACTGTTTTGCCCATCTAATGAGGTCTGTACAGTGTCTGCACACCTGCTGGTATGTATGGTTGTGGGCCACCCACCTCATTAACCCTCCTGCGAAGTTCCATCCACAAGGCATCCCACTGCTGTGCATCCTGTCGCACATGGCTGAACAAGATATTGTAATTGTCGAGTAGGTATGGGATGAGGGCCTCATCCTCCAAGCATGTAAAAGGGGGAAGCCTTGCATGCGGCATACCTGGAAGACATAATGATGGAGACAGGTCACAGTAACTCACAGAGACATACATAGCTACAGCTGAACATACATGTGTATCGCATTAATTCAGTTTAAATAGTTGTATTTGTAAACCTACATGACACTGACATGTTTGTGTCACACACATGTGACACTCAATGTTGAGTGGATATTATCACCATATGTGTGTGTGTGTCACCTGATTACATTGCTCATACTCCATGTGGTTGCTGTCTGGATGTGGGCATGTCTGCTTGCCTGTACTGGTGTTCCTACCTATCAGCACATGGCTGGATGTGTCCACATTAATGCAGTCAACCTTGATGCAGTGTATATGTCACATATAAGGATTTACACTGCCTTAACAGACATGCCCTGTGACACTGCAGACATACTCACATAAGGTTTTTCATGTATGTGTTCTGCCATATACATCTACATGGCACTGTACAGTGATTCAATGTCCTGCCATGTATCACCTGTGTTGCACATGTGATACACATGGGACACTAGCTAGCCAGATGGTATTTGCAGTGATGGATATTAACTATAGCATGTACAGTCAAAGTCAACTAGTGGGCTATATGCCATGGGCCATATATGAATCTAGGATGAAAGGTTACCTGGCAGTATCAGACAGGTGGTCTGTGGGGCCAGGTGGAGCAGTGCCACATTACTGATCCACAGGGTTAATGATACATATACCATGGGTTACCATGCGGTCATCGCACCATGTCTGAGAGGGGAGTGATGTGCAGCTTTGATGGACAGGAATGCATAGTATGGCAGGACTATCTCAAGTGTATGGGACAAGGATCTGTCCAGCATGTGGTAGGTGGATGTCCATGAAGTATGTGTTCGAGATCAGGATGAGTACGTGTAGCATGTCCAACATCACTGGGTTGTACATGGATTTATTCAGGGTATGCGTCATTCTACATAGTGGAGATGGGGAATGGGAAGGCTGGTGTAGGCCATCTGCACATGGCCAATATCCTTTAAAGGGAATATGTGATCTGATATGGGTCACTTGAGTGTTCTGTATGGCTGGACAATGATCTCTATATTCATGAATGTCACCCTATCATTATTAGGGTTGCCACATATGACTATCTGACAGATGTGGTGACATAGCGATTAGAGGAAAGACAACTGCCCAGCTGCATCCCGCACACACAAGTGTCCATTATGTTGACTACTGCCTAGGTGTTAGTTCATAGGTACAGGGTTCGTAACATAGGGGTGACAATGCGAGTCAGCTATTGCTCCTAGGTCATAGTCATTTGCATACTTCAATAGGCAGAGGCTTTGTGTTTGTCTGTGAGGTATGAACTACAATGAGAGGGAATAAAATTCATTAACCCTGACATACTGTAGCTGCCACTGGTGTGATGATCATTTATTATTCAGACACCTTCTGTAGTGTTGGTTCTGCCAGCAGTCCTGTTGCAAAACACTCCTGTGACATAAGAATGTACATCTAGTATACTGAGTGTAGGTGATACACAGTATGGATGATGATGTCCTATGACCAGACAAGGTTATGATATGCAGTGTGACATCAACCATACTGTCATCTACATCTGTATTGCTGACATCACTTAAGTGATCAAGATTCATGGCCTTCCAGACCATACTCAGCAGGGCAGTAGTAAAGTACTTACCATTATCAGTGGTGTCTCCCCCTTTGTGGGTTGTGATACCTGTTGGTGTGCAACATTCAGTGTGTACACAACCTGACATGGAGCTATGTTTTACATGATGTGTACGTGGAGAGCATCTTGTTTTGCCATATGTGTATGATACAACCTGTAATGTGGGCAGGTCACATGCAGACTGAGTGCAGCTTGTACCTGTATAGTTGTGGTACAGGGGCCCTGTGGTATACATTGATATATGCTTGTGTACCTGTTGAGGAGAGGGGGCCATGTGTTTATAATATCCAAGACCCTATCTGGATTGCTTATTCATGCTAAGCACTTGTTCAGGACTTGTAAACACTACGTAAGCTAATAATTACTATAGCACTCAATCTTCCTCATTACCTACAGCTAAGGGTGAACAGGTTTTGTACATACTTTCCTCACTTATCTAGGTGAATGTAGTTCTATATTCAGGCATGTCCAAGAGTCAACTGCCAGTGTTCTCACCTGTCTATCTGATGAATCTGGACATCTTGAGTCAATGTACACATTGCCTCATGTACACAGACAGGCCTCTCCGCCTACCACCCAACACTACAACCTGTGAGAGATGCATTCATCTAGCCAAACTGGAGGTAAAGGTCTCTCCAACCAAGCCTGACCCTGACTGCCATATGGAGAAGGCACACAGTCGCACAACACCACACTCATCACATAAGTCTCACTGAATCTACCCCACCATTAACTGGGAATACTACTCATGTACCAACACATTAGCTCAATGGTTTCTGGAATTCATAAACATCAATGCCCTGACTCAACATATCCACACATCCACCAGGGGCAACACTATCCTAGACCTAGACATTACCAACATGAGTGACTGGTGCTCCACACATGAAGCCAACTCCTCGTTGGTCCGATCAGACCATGTGCTGAACACCATTGATATCCACATCCTGTACCTATCCACATTAAGGGAACCACAGTACAATATGTCTACAAGGTCAACTGCATGCTTCTTAAGACAGACGTGGTGGACGTCATGACACCCATGCAGATGGACAGTACTGTTACAACTGCTGAATCCTACAGAAATGCACTCTATAAGCACTTACAGGAGTGCATGGCTTGTGCTATCCCAAACAGAACCAGAATGCTATACTCCTAATTAATTAAACCAATCTGGTGGTCCCCTGCCATAAACATATTGTACTACAGGAGGAAGACACTGTTGCAAACAAGAGTACAATACCATGCATGGAGGTGATCCCTGGCCAGCCTCAGTAAGACGGTGTGATCCCTTATAAGATCCTCCAAAGCTAGCTACGAAAACTATAACACAACTAATACCAACAACAACCACAAAGCATTCTATAGCTATGTCACATATCTCAATGCCAACAACCAGATCTGCTCTGCGTTACAGCACAAAGGCATGAACATTGCAGAAACAATTGATACTGGCAATATCCTGGCAGATCCCTCTCAAAGCTGCACACTCTAAAAGCAATATCACAGCATCCATGGGACCAGACAACATCCCAGGCTGTGTTTTACATGAACTTCAGATCGTACTGTCTCCCCACCTACGCACCATGTTCAATAATAGCCTCAAATTGGGCATACTGCTCCTTGAATGGTGCACAGCAACCATTATACCACTCCACAAAGGTGGCACCACAACAAACCATGGGACCTATTTCCCTATAGGCCTGACTATCCTGGTCTGCAAGGCTATGGTGCACATCATGGATCACTGTCACAGAAACATTGGGTACTCCCCAACCTTTGACGCCTCACTGTTTGGCATTGTTAAGGCCAGACCATGCCTCCTAAACCTGGTGGACTTCTTATAGACAGTTACCAAGGCATTAGATGAGAGCAAGGAGGTCCACACAGCCTACCTAGATCTCTCATAGGCTTTCAACACCATTCCTCCTTCTGGTATTATCAACATACCCATCCGCCTGAACATTAACCCCTACGTCATGTGATGGTTTGCAAAGTGGCTCACGGATAGAACCCACACAGTGGGAGTTGCATACCCTAGGTCCGACTGTATCCCAATTACAACTGGTGTTCCCCAGGGCTCAGTCCTAGGACCCCTCATATTCGGTATATACGTCTCTGATGTACAAATAAGCACAGGAGGGCTTTGGCTGAAAAGGTTGCAGATGACTGCAAACTAGGGGACAAAATTGTTTCCCCAGCTATTACAGACACCCTCTGGAAGGGTCGCACTGAGACGGATACCTGGTGTTAATATCATGGTGTCAAGCTGAATGCCTAAAAGTGCATAGTCATCCTCTTTATTCTTAGTTCTAGCACCCTTTATCCATCCCACTATCCCATAGCATCATCTAAAAGTCCTTGTCTTATCCCCAGTCTTGCTGCTATTAAAACCCACTTTTATCTTCTTACTTCTACCTGTAGCGTATAGCCTGCATATTATCTTATTTCTCTATCCATAGCATATTCAAACATATATACTTGTCCTAATATTGCTGCTCCTTAGCCCACTTGTTTTCCTAACCTCTCCTCTTACCTATAAAGTTACTTACCTTTCCTAAAAGTTCCTTTCACTGATTGATTTCTCTTCTTATGCTTCTTCCTTCTCTTGTCTCCACCTGCTCCGTTTGCCCAGGAGGCTCACTCCGCTCCCCTACCCTACCCCCAATTCTCACCCACCCCTACTGCTCCTACACATACTTCCTAAACCACTCCCCATTTCCAAACCAACAAATCATATACTTCTACTAACCTAACCTTTTCACCACACCCATTCTTCCACATAACCTATCATTAGTTCCCATTACTTAGAGTAAAATAACCTAATTCTCTTACCTTTACTTTAACTTATACCAGTCTTACCAATCATATAGCACCTATAATCAAACTCAGCATCATGTCTAGAGTAACTAACCATACCTCTACCATAATATTTCTCATTGCCACACTTGTTCTAACCTCAGCATATCACCTAACATCCTTCCAACATCTGAATTATTCTCAGTTTCACTATCCTCATAAACAACCATACAATCTCTCACTACCTCTCTCAGTCATATAAATATAACATCCACACCAAGCTACCTACTACCAAAGTACCACAGACTTGCTTAAATTAAATGCAATACCATAATAACCAGAAAAGTCCTGTACCATATCAGTAACACAAATAATCCTTTGCTCAGGCTTAAAAGACAATCCTTAGAAGATGGAGACATCCATCCTAATCCAGGCCCAGCCAATGTCCTAACTACTAATTCTCATACTCTCAATCCTCCTATCCCACTCTCCCCTACAAAACTCCCCAACTCACTACTGATAGCACATCTCAATATCCGTAGCGTAAATAACAAAGTGACCCACCTCCATACTCTCTTGGATGTATACTCCTTTGACATCCTATGTTTAACAGAAACATGGTTAAAGCCTGGAACTCAAGATAATGAAATTATACCTCCAGGCTATAATATATTGAGACATGATCTCAACAGAAGAAAGGGTGGGGGAGTAGCAATTCTATTCAAAGGCAGCCTAATAGTTACCTCTTCATCCTACAATCCTCCTATAGACAATAATGCTGAGGTTCTCATCCCCAAAATTCAGCTTAACTCTAATAAAGCCATATATATCATATGTATAAATTTACCTCCTGGGAACAACATCTGCACACTAGAAAATATACTTAGCTGGGTCACGTTAACCTTCCCACAAGAAACTATAATCCTAGGGGACTTAAATATTGATTAGAAGTGCATCGACACTGAACATCCAACCTCCCATATTAACCTTCATGGCTTCTCTCAAACCATTGCCTCCCCTACTAGAATCAACAAAGCAAATAAAAAAGAGACTACGTTAGACTGGATTCTTATTAATAACTTCCACCAAACTTATAAGGTAGGAACCCTCCCTGATGATTTAAGTGATCACTCATTGACCTACATAATCAGGGAAAATATTAATATTTCTCACCCCACAAAATATAGGACTATTCGGAAAAACAAGCATTTTAACTTAGGACTATTCCAAAGTGAACTTAGTGCTTGCAATTGGTCTCACCTAAAAACCCTCCCACTTGAAGAGGCTGTAAAATACTTCAACTCTAGATTCTGAACTATCCTTGACCAGCATGCACCTAAGTGTACCATCAGAATTAAGTCAAAACCAGCACCTTGGCTAACTAAAGAAACCAGACAAAAAAATCATACACAGAAATAAAACCTGGGCTAGGTGGCAAAGCACCAAAAATACAGCAGATCAACAACTATTTAGACAGCTGAGAAATATGACAAAAAAGCAATACTCTCAGATAAAAAAGACTTCTACTGTAAAGTGCAGCAAACACACCAAAATAACCTACAGAGATTCTGGACAAGTATCAATAGACTCCTATACCCTGGTCACTCCAGTACACCAGCCCCAACAGATACTAACCACAAGACCCCATCGAAACTGCTAACAGCTTCAATAACTTCTTTACTGAGGCCATGCAATCTCTGGCCAGCCAGCTATCCCCTGACAACTCTAGCTTTCTAATCCCCAATACTAGCCCTCTTCCTACATTTCAATTGCAACCCATCTCTACCAATCTTATTTACAAACTCATCCAAAAACTGAAGCCTTGTACTCCATCTCCTGACCAGATCCCAGATGAATATCTGCAAAAAGCAGCTACATCTGTAGCTTATCCTATATCTATACTTATAAACAGAACCATTAATGAGGGAGCCATACCAGCCATGTGGAAAATGCCTCACATTATCCCCCTACATAAAGGTGGCAACTCAAATGAATACTCAAACTATCGACCTATAGCTCTACTATACCCTTTAGCTAAAATCTTGGAAAGATGCATTCATCATCAGCTACTTTACCATTTAATTCAACACAACATACTAGCTAATACCCAGCATGGTTTTAGGCCATTCCATAGTACCACTACTACCCTCTTATCCTTCACTGATTCTATTAACAGAAACCATAATAATAATATTCTCTCTTCAGCTCTCTTTATTGATCTTTCAAAAGCTTTCGACAAGGTAAACCACCCTTTGCTTATAAAAATTCTCAAATCACTTTCTCTTGATACTCGAGCTATACAGTGGTTTACTTCCTACCTCAGCAACAGGCAACAAGCAGTGCTTTGGCAGAATAATCTATCATCCCACCTACCAGTCACCCTGGGTGTTCCCCAAGGCTCTATTCTAGGTCCTCTACTATTCTCAATTTTTATTAATGATCTGCATTTAGCTATTCCTCAAGCTATTTGTGTACAATATGTCAATGATTCTACACTTATCTGCACAGCCAATTCCTCTTCTGAACTGCAATCCCTAACTCAGAAGGTGTTTAAAACAGTAGAGACTTGGTTTTTAAAACGTTGTCTTCTCTTGAATCCCAAAAAAAAACAAAACTCCTGCTCTTTACTCCTACCCGTAAGTCCACCCCAATAGACTTCTCAGTTATCTCTAAAAAATGGTACCCTCATTTCTCCTACCACCAAACTCCTAGCAATTACAATAGATAACAACTTTAACTTCAACACTCATATTAACAACACCATAAAAGCAGTTAACAGAAAAATGGGCTCCCTATATAGGATCAAACCTTTCCTTACTTCTACAGCTAGAACTACTATTGCCCACTCTCATCTTATCTCTACACTGCTCTATGCCTCACCAATTTACACAAACCTAACAAAAGAAACAACCTGCTCAAACTATAATAACATTCCCCGATTTGCCACTGGTAATCCCTTCAGAACCCATCACTGTCAGAACCTAAAACAACTAGGATGGCTTGATCTACAAAATCAGCTTCAATTCGACCAACTTACCATTGCCCATAAGATCCTTAATCAACTTAACAAAACTCCAATACTCTGAAACCTCATAACCCCCTATCAAAATCTTAATACCTTACGCTCATCAAATAAACTATTAACACAAGTAAGTCCAACAACATGGCAGGTGACTCTCTGTTCTCAAACACAGCTGAAAAAAACTGGAACCTTCTCCCTAGCGAACTTACTTCACCTCTTTCCCTACCCCTCTTCAAACAAAAACTCAAATTATTCCTTAGAACACACTGGTTATGCCCATGCAGTAACCCTGACTAAAATGTCACCCTTGTTTCTAATACTTCCTAGTTTCTTCTTTCTTACTACTCAATATTGTGTAGCATAAATGAAAGCAGGAATTAAAAAAAAAAATTGAAATATCTGCTATTTACTATTTTATTCTAACCTACTACCTGGTTACTTACAGTTTGTGTTTATTTTTATTGTGTTTATTTTTATTGTAACCTTTTACTTTGTTATTTACTGTTCTGTTAATTGGAGCTTTTCTCCTTGGGCCAATGCTGAAAATGGACATACATCCAGTTAGACTAGCCCAGTCAACAAATGTAAAATAAAATAAAAGAAAAGAAATAAATTTGAATATAACTAATTACCCGCGGACTACCACATATGTGCTTGTCCCCTACATACAGAAAAGGTAATACAGGATCCGGGAACCCCAGTAGATAGCAATCTCTCCTTCGATACCCATAATGACAAGGTGGTTAGAATATCCTTCTACATGGCCCCCCTAATCTCTAATGGGTTCGCATCCAGATCAGGGGGGCCATTGTGACTCTACACATGTCATATTAGACCCATTAAAAGATACAACACCCCATTTGGGATATACCTTACAAGACAACTGCAACTGTTTGGAAGACTACACCAGTACCACACCAAGAGGATTACTGACCTCAAACAGATGACCTATACAGCCCAACCTATGAAACTCCAGCTGTACTCAGTTGCATACCACATACTCACAGGTGATCTCTGCTTGACATACAAGGCCCATGTCCACCCCTGCATTGCTGGATATGCTCCACCTAAACAGAAGCCCCTGAGAGCCACATGCTCTGGGGATATACACCTAACTACAATGATGAATAGGACATGCTGGACGGATATATTCCTGACCTGGACACTCCCTATGCTTTGGAGCATTATTCCAATGTACATCAGGCAGGGCCCCTCATGAGCACTCTTCAAGGGAAACCTTGACATGTGGATGGGAGACAGACATGTACCCCGGGGATCACTGCAGTGACTCTGCTGGACAGAGGCACAGGGAACTATTGGCTCTGCCATTCAGAGGCACAGGAAACCAACCTATGGGGGTGGCAAAAGCCAACACACGCTAGCTAGGCTTACAGATACCCTTGGTAAGACAGCCTAGTACCTACCTTTGTACATATTACATGTCTTATGTGCATGGATAGCTCAATAGCTCTTCCATTTTACTTTGCTATCATGCTGATAAACTGTCGGCTCACTTAAAGACATATGTATCCTATTATTGTGTATCGTAAATGCCAATTGACATAACTAATGTTTGCCTAACATTACAGTAATGCTATGTAGCTTGTAATACATATCTGCCTACAATACTGTACATTACACAGTTATTGGTACATTACACAGTTATTGGCATAATATCCCACAATGCAAATCATACTTGCACAGTGGTCCAACCTTCCACATGTTATTCTCTGTAATACACCCATACATATGGCTACAGTTACAATATATCAACATATACTATCCCCTGTTACAGCACATACTTGTTGGACCAGCCCTGCCACTGACATCGGCTGGTGAGGAGTATTTCTGTTCAAAGCCCTTATATAGCATCCCTTGTGGTGTATACACTGTTTGCCTTGTGACCTAGAGCAGTACACACAAATACTACAAGCATTACTATGCTCAACAATACATCACTACAAGATAACTGTTTCCACTATATGGATTGTGTGCACTTTAAATACTACAGAATAGTACTACATACACAGACATACTGACTGTTCTACATACCTTATTAGTAACCCGAGGTGTCGTTAACTGTTGATTCAATCCTTTTCGGTTTGTATTTCAATTTTCTTTGTAACGTTCCGCTGGTATATATGGATGGTTTGAATGTGTGATAACACATCCTTTTCTAGTTACATATCAGTAACATGTGGTATCCTGTCGACCAATTGCTGTTCCAAAGTAGTTAATTGGATGCACATCAGCTGTGCAGCTACTCCATTAGCCGATACCATGGCAACAGTAGTGTATAAGTGAGTACTCCTTTTGGGTATTGTCCGTTTGCCTTACTTTCAAGGGAGACGGCCTAGATATGTTATTGCAATATATTTCAACAGCTATATAGAGACACACAGAGATATATTAGCTTCATGACGTGGACTGTGTGTAATGGCTAGATGATTTAGTTCTACATGTGAGTACAGCTGTTATATTTCAGTTCAGTGCTACTTATGCAGGGTGTGTTTGTACCTGATACTTCTGTAGATGTTTGAGTCTGGCAAGGATGTTTGGCCAGCTCAAGGCCGTATGGCTATGCATGAACTGTTATGTGGTGTACAGTGTGCTCACCAGACATCCTTGATTTGGTGTACAAGTGTAGCATACTGTGCTGTTACTCACTAATTGCAAACACATCCCGGTGTACACACAACCCTCTGTAATGGGATTAGTGCAAACAAACCCTATTACATCAGCAGCTGTTCCATTGTATAACAGCAGCTATTTCACATAGGGCCATGTTAGTGTGTCTCTGACAAGGTATGTTAAAGCTTCTGCAGATGTTGTACAGTGTGTGAATGATTTGTGACGTTATTACAGTTTGTATTGTAATATGTTTGGGTGTGGGGTGATGTTGGTGGGTGTGCTTAGCAGATACAGGTGTGTAGTAACTGCTTTTATACATAATCGCTATGTGTGTGAGTGTTCCTTCCCTATTTGAACACCTATACTTTTGTGGACTAATACAATGGTAATTGCAGTCTGATTCATTAAGTCATTGTTATGTGGGTCCTGTATAGCATGCAGGTGATGTTAGTCTTTGAATCCCTTCTGTATTACATCTGAATGTAATAACATGTTGCTACATGATAGCTGTGTATATCTGTCATAGGTATTTGCAGTCACCGTACTTGTGTTGGTGACTGACCCTCTTTGGCAAGGGTTGCCACCTTTTCATATGGCTATAGTGGGACCTTTTCGGGACACACATCTGACTTTACAGGCCGACACAAACCCATGGTCAGTACAAGGGATAGAACTTTCCTTTCTTGCCTAATTATAAGCTTATTCTTGTAGCAGTTTAGCTGCTTATCCTGTTTCCTGTAACATGTAGGTATTTTAGATACAGAAATAACTATTGTATGCAACTATTACAGTACATATGGGACATAATTATGTCCTACAATCCCAGGACATTTGCCACGTTTAATATATTTGGCCAGGACACAACCACCCAAAGAGGGAGTGTCCCTTGCAAAGTGGGACAGGTGGTAACACTATCACTGACTCATGTCCATAGCACATATTTGTAATAGTGTATAGGCATTTACTTTCCATATCCTTTGTTCATAAAGGTTGGCAATGGCAGAATGTGTGATTGCTATGGTCTATGTTATACACATATATGAACACTTCAACCGCTGCATACGGGAGACCTATGGAATCCCAAAACCACAGTGCTCCAATGCACACAGTACCGGGACCAGACTCCCATACCCCACATTACTGACATCGACAGTAACTCATGAAGGTAACATGAACATGGAACACACACATGCACACACAGACATACTGCTACCAAACACATCCAAACAAACCATCCTACACTATATATGAGCAGGTGGCCAAGCCCCCCTACACCCCTCATGTAGGTGTCTGTACCCCCCACACCACCCGCTACTTTGATATTCTACATCCTAGGTAGCGTAAACAGACACACAAAGCTAACCCACAACCACACATTACAGTCCCCCAAGAACACACACCACACACAGAACACACACTTACACACACTACAGCCCTAAGAAACACGTACACACAGTAACCTACCCAAACCGCAACACCAGAAGCACTGACTAACTGTCCATTAACATAGTGAGATTACACCTCGCACATCTGCTTTTTCGGTACTGTGTTCTTTCGGACCTTAAGCCTCGGGATTACACTCGTCAGTATGTAAAGCAGTCAGTATATGGTAGGTATCCCATTTATATATACCTTCATGGTTATGTAGATGTTGTTAACCTATCTATATATCTACATGGATCACCTTTATATCCTCGAAATCGCTTTTCGCTGACACACTAATAACCGACACCAAAAGACCGACAACAAAAAATGCCGACAACGCAAAACACCGAAAACCATTACAGCAACACACTACACGTAAACAACACAGTACACTACATAACATATGCACTATCCCTAACCCAAACCCTAACCCTAAGGTCCGACACTACCGCACACTTACCCTACCTGCACCCTAACCCTAACTCACTTACCCACCCGTAACCCCAAGATCCGACACTACCGCACACTCACCCTACCTGCACCCTAACCCTAACTCACTTAACCCACCCCTAAACCCACAGTCCTCACTATCACACACACACCCTACCTGCATCCTAACCCTAACTCACTTAACCCACCCCTAAACCCACAGTCCCTCACTATCGCACACACACCCTACCTGCACCCTAACCCTAACTCACTTAACCCACCCCTAAACCCACAGTCCCTCACTATCGCACACTTACCTGTCCGCTCCCTAACACTAAATCCCTCACTCGACGACACTTACCGAGACCGTCGGGTTCTCACCTTGTCGGTCATCTGCATTGTCGGTGTTTTCGTCCCGTCGGATTCCGTGTCGGCGGAACGCGTTGTCGGGCATCTAAAGGTGACCCATCTACATACATATGTATATCCCCATATATCAACATCTCTCTCTCTCTCTCTCTATATGATGATGTATATATATGTATATGTATATATATATATATATATATATATATATATATATATATATATATATATACATATATATATATATATATATATATATATATATATATATATATATATATATATATATACATATATATAAAACATACACCTTTCATTGGGTACATGCCGGTTTGTCCTATTTCAACACATTCCTACCTTTTGTGTTTTATCCTGTCAGTATACATGACTGCCATTGGTACATCTCAGGTAGCTTAGTGGTATGTTATTGTGATGAATGTGTACATGGTTGCATGTTCTAATCCTGGCAGTGATATCTTACCTCTCAGGGCAGGCACTGGTAGTACAAGGGTGATTAAAGCACATTTCAGCAGTTGTGTGTTCCACATGTTTATTATTCTGTGGAGAACTACCTATATATGCAAGCTGTGTTTAAGGTATACTATGTAACATGTACACATCTGTGAAGATTCCTCACAGGGATACTCCCCATTATTTGGAACTACATCCTTCATTACATTATACAAAACCCCTCACTGACACTCCGGGGAATCCTTGCAGAGTGGGTGGTGAACAGTAGCTACACCCCAGGGATCCCGCAAGTGGCTCCACTCCACAGAGGGACAGTTAGTTGATCGATGGGGTGGTGACAGCAGACACGTTTTGCCTATGCTTATGAGTGGCCTCAGCGGTTGAGCATGTTCCTACCTATGTATCTATGAACCTCTACATAGAGTATGGACACATGCTGATAGCTTAATTTACTGTTCATGTATTGACTTACCTTGTGCCAATGGCGGTTGTGTGTACAATAGTTGAGGGCTACCTATGTAGGATGCACACAGTAGACCACCTATACATGACAATTTACAGGTGGTTGTGTGTGTGTGCCATCCATGTTTGCTGTGTGTGCAGGTGGAGAAGGGTGTCAGTCCATGAGTGCCTACACTGTCAGTGTGTGTGCTATACATTTCCTCTTTGCCAAGGCATGGGCATACTGGGCACACCTCCATCTGCCTACTGTGGCTAGCACAGGGTATTCGTGGTCTGAGTCCCCCTGTGCCTGTGGGTCCCTTGGCAATGGAGGTGGGCTGTGAGGGCCTTCACCATTCTGTCCCTGCTGCAGCTGTTTCCACAGGATCATATTGTTTAGCATGGCACATACTATGAAGATGGGGGCACACATTCCTGGAGAGTACTGCAAGGCTCCACCAGATATGTCCAAGCAACAGAACTGTGATTTCAGCATCCCAAACATGAGCTCTATGATGATTCTGGTTTCTGCGTGTGCCTCATTATGGCATTCTTGCGTGGCTGTGTGTGCATTTCTGATGGGAGTCATCATCCATGGTTCCAGTGCATAGCCAGCATCCTCCACCAGGTGGCCATATGGGATGTCCCCCTTGGCAAATACCTGATACAGCTGTGAGGCATGCCAGATGTGGGAGTCATGATAGCTTCCAGGGCTGCCAGCACACAAATCCATGATAATGCCCTAGGCAATGCACATGACCTGGCAGTTGATGGAGGAGAATCCCTTGCAGTTTATGTAGCGCCTACCCTGCTCTCCAGGTGGTAACTTGATGTGTATGTGCGTGCAGTCTATTGCACCCAGTACCTCCAGGTAGTCTGCCACACAGTGGAAAAGACGCATATTGCTGGCCAACTCCTCCTGCGTTCGGGGAAGTATATGTGCTCATTGGCATGTGGTAACATGGAATTCAGGAACTGGTGGAGTACGCTGGATGCTGATGCCTGTGAGATCCCCATGATATCCCCAGTTGGCCTTTCGAAGGTACCTGTGGCTAGTTTTCTCAAGCTTGCACATACCTTCATGTCCAGTGGGATGGGTTCCCCTCTGTTACTTCTGACTCTGAGTCGTGGCCGGCACAGCTCAACAAGTTGCTGTATGATGTCCCTGTCCACCCTGTAATGCTCTACTATCTTCAGATCATGCAGCCCCTGGTAGGTTACCCTGGGTCTGAACACTCGTCTCCTCTGCCGGTGCCTGAGATGGTTGTCAGCATCATCCTCCACACCACTGTCAGTCTCCAACACAAGCTGGTGAATCAAAGGTATGGCAGCCCCTAACATATACATATTAAAAGTTCCCCGTCTGTATACATCAATGGTGCAGAGTGTCTGGGAATACACAGGTGTGTGTGTATGTGTGTGTATGTGTGTGTGTGTGTGTGTGTGTGTGTGTGTGTGTGTGTGGGGGGCTTTCACACCTTATACTATTGTGCAATGGATGATGCTGGTGTAATTGGGTGCGTTTGTGCTATTCCAGCTGCAGGGTATCTTAATTATTGGTTTTACAGCAGGTTCTCCTATTGTGGGGCTTTTGGTGTTGACTTACGCTTGTCTGACGTGATTCATCTATTGTTCTTTTCTTCTATTTTCAACCTGATTCACCTCCCATTGTCAGCCATGCATCCAGCTGCCGCCTTTCTTGTTTTGTGCTTCCACAACCCAGGATTGTGTTGGGAAATGTGTTATGTAGCTGATCTACTGCAAGTTTGCTTTGTTCTGCTGTGACAGTTCTCTTTACTTTGTTGTATAGCAGCTACCCTTTACTGTTCTGCAGGTAGCTGCTAGCAGCCTTGTTAGCTGTTGTCTATTGCCCACTGTGAGTTTCTAAGTGTTAATTACTCATTTGTACTCCAATTACAATGCTGCAGCATTTCCTTATTGTCTTCCCGTATCCTTCCTGTTTCAGCTGTGGTGTGCTCCACACACAACTGTTTACCGGGTTTTGTGCGCGTTTTCATCCACGTTCACATGAACTTTCAGTTACGTTGTGTGCTCTCAGCTAAGCAAAGCTATGGCTACTTCCACACCCCTATCCTGCGGCTTTGCTTAACAACATGCAACATGGATTAGCAATGATCCAATGTGCTTACAGCTACGGTGGCGCTCCCCCCTCTTGATGTCATGTTCACCTCCAGGCCACTCCTCGGTGTTGTAACATTACGCCATGTGGTACATCCTTACACCGGTGGGGCATTTATGATTCTGTATTACTTGACTCATTTGCATGGCATTGACTGCTAATTCCTAGTTACCGCACGGAACACTGTCACAGACCCTTAGCAACCCTTGCGCCATGGTTGAGGTGTAGCATGCGTGCCATTGACTATTATGGAGGTATCATGAATTGCGTTACATTACAGTTTTATGACATCTAAATATATTTTCCTTGTGATCCCGTTTGCACACCAATGCACTGTGGTTTTACTTTGCATTGGTGTGGCCATGACATTAAGTGTAATTTTTTATATGCTGTGCATGTTGTTTTATACCATTGGCTATATATTTAGCCATTGGCATATATTAACATTATAATACGTAAGTTTGGTCCACTTTCATGGCTTCGATTTTATGTTTGACAAAATGTAAACCATTTTTTTTTTTTTGGATTACATTTCTACATTCTTACGCTATGCCTGCACAACTTCATGAATCGCTATATACCTTCATTTGCATGCTACACTGCTGTGCATGGGGTAATTAGCATACATGCGCCGGGAGCTGCGCAGCTCTGGCGTACACTGGTAGTGCAGATAGAAACAGCACTTTCCTGAATCGCTCAACGGCCATATTTGGCACTAGATCGCCGACGCTACTCCAACACATGGCGCAAGCTTCATGAATCCCGAGGTAAGTTTTTTATTGATTAAGATCACTTTTAGAAACAATACTTATTATATACATATTTACATTATTTACAATTATATTCACTTTTAACAATGAAACTTAAATTTATGTTAATAAATACTCCGCACCCTTTTTCCATAACCAAAAATGTATCTTCTTTAGAATTTCTGCTAGTACCCATTTTCCATTAAACTTAATTTAATTTAGTCTTTCAGTCCATAAAGTCCATGAAACAAAAATATTATTCTATTAATTTTTTTTCAGATCTTCTTGTTTTTCTCACCATTATAACCATATTCAATCATGTCCATATTTAGTTTTTCTACTTTATAAAACCTTCTAACATTTTGTTTTTACATGTCTTAGTCACCTTCAAACAAGTCAAAAACACATTTTCTGTTGTTTCAAATTCACCACAGTTAATACGTATTTTCTTTTATAGTGCATATTTGCCTTAACAGGCAAATTACCTATAGACAATCTCCACAGGAAATCCTTGCATTTGTATGTACTCTTATACCATTTGTATCTCATTTTTTTGCTTGCTTTATTATTTCTAAGTATTTTCAAGGGTCAATAAAATAATATGTTCTCATAATATTTAAATATCATTCTTTTCTATTCTTTTTAAGTCATATTCACTTTTAATTTCCATAATATAATTATATTTTCATATTTCTTTGTTTCTTCATTCATAATACTTTTAATATTTTCCTTATTTCCATTCCACTGCCCAAAATTTATATTTATAGTCTAAAATGAGCTCTGTCAAATTTTTATTTTCTTTTGTATAACATTTCAAAGCTCTATATAGATTCAATGATGCTGCATAGACAACTGGGTTAATTAGACCAAATCCTCCTTCTTCTTCCTTCATATATAAAATACTACCCTTGACTGGATTCAGTCATGATCCCTATATGAAGGAAAATGTAATATACATTCATTCTTTTTCATATTATGTTGGCACCATATAGGTATAGCTATATATATTTTACCTAATAAAATATAATTTACCAAATATCCATTATGATAATCTAAAAGTTTTTCAAATGGTACATATATCCTTTATTTCTTGAAACGCTTTTTCCATTGTTTTTTCTTATAGTCATTTAATCCAAATACTATTACTAATACATCTATAGTGTCTATTTTAAATTTTATATTTCCTATTTTTCCATTAGATCCAAAGCCTTTATTGTTTTCTTCATTTATATATAGATCAATCTTCTTCAATTAATTATTTAATCTTTCACTTATTTCTTCATTTTTTTTACTTTTGGTGATTAACACAATATCATCTGGATATGTATTCATTATAAGTTATTGCAATTCAGCTGTTATACTAGGTCCTAAAATATTTACCATTTTATTAATCTTGCTCACTATGACATTCATGACTAAAGAAAAAATAATGCTGATAGTTGGATATCCCTGTCATATCAAACATTGTATTTTTATTTTTTTCAGTTATCAAACCATTTGGATTTATTTTAACATTATTCCTTTCATATACTGATTTAATTATTTGTATTATTTTCTTACTTGTATTATATGCATCTAAAATATCACATAAGGAATCATACTGTATTTTATTAAATGCCTTACTTAAATCTCCTGTCATGATCTTTGCTTCTACTTTTTTGTTTATAATATCCACCAGGATGCAATAAAATCCATGTACGCTCCATGTAGAGCCTACATGAAATGTATCCATGTACACAGCCACAGATCCCCCTCAGCAGCTCACCATGCATATTAATCATGGTGCCCTATTGAGAGATAGCATAGAAACAAGGTTATTGAATCTGTGTAGGGAGAAGCATAGAGGCTACCTGTGGCTGTGGGTGGCCTGTAGTACTCCCACTACTGTAGAAATGCTGTGACTTGGTTAAAATGTGTAATAACTTTTTTTTTTTCCTTTTTTGTATGTTTGCATGGTACAGAGGACACCTATGGCAAACTGTGATCACATTTAGACAGCTGATACCTGCCAGACATCTAAAAATAGAAACCACATGTCATAATTATGTATTTATGCAATTTTAAATATTTTTCTGTTTTTTTTTTTATTGCTGTTTGCACAGTGCTAAGCTGTGCTAAACATTTGGTTGTCTGAGTTCTTGCACTGCTTACCTGTGCTTAGCTGGTTTGCGAGCTGCTAAGCAATGCAGCAGTTTTTTGACTGTTGCTCACTGACATGTAAGGGTGGAAAAACAGCCAGTACTAAATGGAATAGGCTGGAGTTCTGCAACAGTCTTTGGAGTCTTATCTACTGTGTATATGGCAGGTGGAGCTGGTGAAGGTGGATGCTTTCAGATGCAGAGATGGGGTATTCAAGAGTCAAGGGTCTTTCCTGCACTCCTGGTTAAAAATCATGAACCCAGACTGCTTCAGGGTGGTTCCCAGAGCTTGGAGTGTAAAGTGGAGGCCTGGCACTGGTTGGCCATGGAACTCAGCAGTGTTACTGGTAACCCCCACACAGGTGAGCAATGTTATCACCATTATGATGACCCAAAGAGAAAAAGAGGCAAACCTTGGACACCTGGGTCCAAGAGACAAGAACAGGGAATGCCCCACAAATAAGTAAACAATTTTTCCTCTATTTTTCTAAGATGCAATTTGAATGTCTACAAAACTGGTATGCATAACAGTGTGTATCCCTCCCAACAGCTGCAGCTGAGAGGGGTTGCAATGTCGACTTCCATGCTGAGTACCTGGCCAGGTCAGCCATGAGTGTGGACTGTATGGATTTATTATGCTACCTGTATGCACTAAGAAGACTAAAGCATTTACTGAAATAAATTATACACCATAAAAAACTGTAGTGTAATAAATGGTTAGGTAGAACTGTAATACAATAAATGAGTAAGTAGATCTGTATTGCAATAACTGGGCCAGTAGAGCTGTAGTGCAATAAATTGACAATAACAACTGTATTGCAATAAACAATATCAGCAACAGTAAGAAAAATGACATATAGCAGGATTGTGTTGTCATAACCATTGCAGTAGAGTTGTATGTAATACTTGTCTATGGTAAGGTTGTTGCAGTCAAGTGTAATACTTTAATAGTTCTATAATGCAAAATGGATTCAGTTACATAATGGTCTCTTTTCCCCCACTCCAGGAACAAAAGGTATATATGGTTGAGATAGCCCATGTTATGATTAGGTATGGTTGTGTTAACATTTCACAGACAGTTTTCAGCAATACCAATTAAGTTAATTTTTTGCAGATGTCCTCAACAGTCACAACTAATGGGTTCTATTCCCATGCCTGCCAACTAATGTCTAGATTATGTACTACACACAAACATGCCTCTAATGTGTCACAATTTCAGGTAATGTAATTAAAACTACCTAATCTGTCTACCACAGGATTACCACAAAAATGATTACCTGGAACACAATGTATTACCAAATCTGCTTGCAGAACACCTTGGTAGTTATATAAGTCCACATTATGTGAAAGTGTTCTCTGTAGTAGTGTACTTGCATTTGTTATTGCATTTCCCATACTGACCCATAATAGCAGCTTAAGAGGTATGCACATGCTACATCAACTATAGGAGAATTTTAGTCCCTGTACTCAAAACTGACACTAAACACTTGTAGAGTATTTAGTAGCAGTGTTTTCAGGGATATAGTCTCCATTGTCAGTAATGGATTGTATCTCTCTATCTCCCCACCACATATCTTTATTTACTTATTATTGTTATTTATTATAATGATTTAATATTAACATATGTTGTTAAACTCTGTATATTTTTGCAAAATGTGATGCAATATTGTTATGTATTATTATGATTCATTATGAACATACGTTGGTAAAGTAACTATTTTGTTGCCCTTATGGCTTACTTTTTATTGGCATGCTGTTACCATACTGACTGTTATGTTATTTACTGTTGTGTTACACATATTATACATTAATATGTATTTGTATGAATTATATGATGTTCCATTATGTTAATCCTAACAATGGTTTGGTTATTACTAGCCTTAACCTATTGCTATACCTCTATCACCACAGCACAAGGTAGGCTCATTCTGGCTTATCCCCCTATCTTGCCTCATCTGACCATGGAACTGGGTCTCAGACATGCCCCCTCTGCTGCCACTGCACTACCTGCAGTGTCAGATAGTACTGCCCCATGGGATGGGGCCTGGCCCCCCTCTAGGAGTGGTGGTGGAGGGCTTGTTGTCATCCATGATGAGCTGCCAGTCTTGGTGGGCAGAATAGTCTATCATGGGTTTGACTGCTGCCTGTGCTGGAGTGAGGCTATGTTGGCCGACTTGTTGGGGCAGCCTCACCCCAGTAGCCAGCCTCCAGCACCAAAGCCCTTGGGGTAGTGAAGGAGCAGTGCTGACAGTCCCAAGGGTGGGGGTGTGAGTCACACTGCTGCCATCTGGAGGCGCATGGGACTTGGATTCCACAACACCCTCCCTATGCAAGGTGTTCACCATCCTCATGTGCCACACACCACCCATGTCTGCTGTCTTGACTGTCTTACCTCCTCCACATGTATCTATGCCCCTTCCTCAACATTCCACTTTCACCTTAAAAAAATGGGCACCTGTCCCAAAAAAATGTTCCCATACATAGCTCTCCATTTCACACACATGTCCACTGGACACATGTAATATGGTCCAATTGGCTTGATAACACAGTTAGTTTGTCCTCACCCCTCTCTCTCGGGGTGAGAGTTCAAAGGCATGTACAAATTCTGCCAAAGTGCACAGTTGTTGCTCTACAAGACATGGATAGCTATGGTTCTTTCCTACACCCTTCCTGCACATCCCTACCTGCCATTCACTATGTTTTTCCCCTGCTTGCACCCCATTTCACCACTTTCCTATCGCCCCATTTTTCTTTTCTTTATATTTTTTAGTAAATTGTTGCACGGTGTGCCATGCCTCACAGCTTTGCTAAGCTCAGTTAAATAGAGCTGCATTATAGTGACTATATGTGTTTATAAACTTGTAATACACACTTACAAAATAAACACCTGTCCCATATTTCGAACCCAAGATCATTGCATCTGCAGACCACTGCATTAACCTGCCACATCATGCAACTCTTACTTAAAAGAGGTGGTTAAAATAAAACACAGTAATTGCCAGTTACAGTCATTAAGCATGTTTCAGCAGACCTGTGCTGCATTGCACAAACTTGATTAAAATGTAATTTAAGTAATAAGATTAAAAGTGAGAGTGTACATTGGACTCTGGTGCAATAGTGCACCACTAGAAAGCCAAAGACAGATTAATGAATGTAAGTGAGGCCTTTGATAGCAGGTAAATGTGACCTTCAGCAGCAACATGTAGAAAGACACCTGCTAAGGCATTAATTGCAAAATACATGTCCAGCTGGGACCCTGGTGCACACATACATCCATATAAAGCTACGCACATACTGATGGATGTAGGAAAAGTATGTCACAGCCTGTATGTGTGCACATATATATTGCAAATACACCAGCTGCAGCAGTGACTCAGTAGTTCCATTTATTAATTGCCACACTCAGTCCTGGGTTCACATACAGTGGTGTGTTGAAGTGAATTTACAGTATTGTGAAGGCAGCAATTAATGACTGAGTCATGCACTCTTTATCCACACAATGCATATCAAATAACATGTCTGCTTTTCACTGATGGAGGTCACAGGCCTGCAGTTAGGAACACACTTCACATATCCCTATAGAAAATCTTATATGTGCTTAAAGTGGCATGCCTTGCATTAATATGCATTCACACAGAATGTCAATGCAGGTACTGCAAATGAAGGCCACTAATATCAGAGTGCACCGCACAGTCCTTCTAAAGTCACTGTGCAGATTACTACAGTTAACAGCTAACATACACATTGAAAGTCCCTGCTTGTAACATGACTTGCCTCCATACATCCTGCAAATTACTACCAGACTGTAACACATGGCCTGGCAGTTGCCCATATGGTGGACATATTCTTATATTTATACCCCATCTTACCCAAGTACACACTAAACATGTTGTCTAGTACTCTGTTAGTGATACCATTGCCTAACATACTTACTATAAACACATACCTTATTTGGAGTGGAAAGGGTAGCCTCACTCTGGCTCTGCCTCTACAACAAGGCTGACACAGCTCCCACAGTTACTCCTACAGGTTGTTGTCCTCCAAAGTGTTCACACTCTCTGCCTATGTCTATTATCAGAAGCAGCAGCTGCAGCCTGTAGCACACACACCTCTATATTAAGGTTTCTGCTACAGACCTACCCTCTGCGTTGATGTAGTCTCCTCACCCCATTAATGTCCAGCACAACATATCAGAAAGGGTCCTTAACCTACACGAAGGCTTTATATATTGTACAGTAGTTGCATGTCATTGGCTGATGATAGTGCAAATCAGCTGTGTTAGCAGTAATTAGCATTTCAGGCCCACAGATTGGTTTAGAGATAATCACCTGCTGATGAGAAGCATGTTTAAAAGGCAAGCAGCTGGCTATGAGGACAAGTCTGTATGAGACTTTCCTCATGCAGAGTACAACTTTGTGAAAACTTTACTATCACCATGTATCAACAGAGGAGTACTGCACTGCATCAGGTATGTAACTGATTTTCTGTACAACAGGATGCTGATGGGTGAAAACATCTGCGGGGTATAGGGAATACAGCATTAACCCTGTCGTAGACCTGTGATAATGACATGTCATTGATCTCTTGCTGTCTTACACATACACCGGATGTACTATACATCAAGTGTGCATTGTCTGTTGTCATTGTGGCACTGGTCTCATTGGACTGTCCCTTTGTAGTGTTTGTAATACTACACTGCTAGCTGTGTGGCATTGTTCCTATGATGTATTATCGGGGGGTTGCCCATATGGGACACACCACAGTAGACCCGAGTGTTGGGTGCATGCTCATACAACAGTATCTGTCATGGCACACATGGGAATACCTGGCTATTGGTACTTATTCTTGCTATCTCAGTGTTATCTACACACTTGCTATGTTTGAACACTGTGGGGTATGACATGTGTGAGTAAGCCATGGATAGTGTCAGCCATGTTGTCCTTGCAGTATCTCTATATAGTGTACTTCCATGTATGTGATCCTGTAATGTTGTCCGCTTTTTTGTCTTTCAGGAATCATATATCATAGACACCATGCACCCTTCTCTGATGTGGAAAAAGAAATTATACTTGAAGGACTAAGGCAATATCATCACATCCTACCGCCTGGGGGAGGCAAAACCGGGAACAGAGGGCTGCATTGTGGGAAGACCTTGTCCGTGATGTGAATGGCATGGACCATCAGGGCAGGACATATGAGCAAGTTTGACACCATTCAACAGACATTATAAATGCTGCACAATGAAGGGCAACAGATGTAGCCAGGGATCGTGCCATCACTTGAGGAGAGCCTGCAGTGGAACAACCAGTCACAGCCACTGAGGAATTCCTGGTGAACCTAGGCACACAGGACATCTCCCAGGCATCCATCACAACATACATCATGGAGGTGGGTGCCACAATTTCCACAGCAGTGGAGAGTGCAGGTAGGCTTACTGTTTTCAGCATTGTAATATTGTAGCAGTCAATGTGTCAGAATGTACATACTTTTACATGGGTGTCAGGTCTTAGTTCTTTGGGGGGATTTACCTCAGTTGTACTCTTATATCCAGAATGTGACCAATACAACAAGTAACACAGTAGGCACTGTAAATGTGAGATATATGGATGTGTTACTTTGTTGTGCTACAACATGCATTGGTACTGACATTCCCTCACCCTCAACTTTTCACAGGTTTGTCAGGTAGTGGCCAAGGCCATAGTCCTGCTCCTGGTAAGCATTACACTGTTTTGTTAAGGAACATTTATATTCTATTAAAGTTAAGGCCGGAATAATGCCCTATTTCAACATAATGCAGTGTGTAAACAGGGTAGAATATTTTATTTTCCATTCTGGAACAGGCACATAAGGATCTTAAATGGGGTAATCACAGGAGTGTAGTTGAATAAATAGAAACACTTTGACAGTGACAGTTAAGAAAATATAAGCCTCCTGGATTAAATGAGGCATTTACTCTACAATGCCTTTCAAAACACAAAAGGTTGAAAGGACATTAAATTAGACAGTGAAACATATATTTCAATATCACCGAAGCTAATTTATTTGCTAATGAACGAGCAAGGTGCCTTCACATTATCCAAACAGCAAAAAAGCTAAAACAAATGGTCATATTACATAGTTGCTGAAAGCAAAAAAATTGGTCTATCTTACATGCCTCAAAAAAAGAACAGAAAAAATAAATATATTACAAAAACAGTCATAAAAAATATGCTATTATATGCCTCAAACAATAATTCGTAATCTAAATCAGTGAAAATATATATAATATATAACAACAGTTTATAAATATAGACTAAAAAACAGTCAAAGTAAACTCCTTTAAAAAAATAAATGTTTGGCTAAAACATATAAAATCTAAGAAAAACATTCAAGCGCTCAAATACTCTGCAGTAGCACATAATAAACACACAATGCAGTTAACAACATTCATTTTTTTCTTTAAAATAATAAAACAAAAAATATTTAACTTAACGAATAAAACAAAATACAGAAAGCAAACCTACATGTAAAACAACACAAAAACTCTAGTCTTATGTAACACAATAAAAACTATAATGACAATAAATAAACTAACCAACAAACATCACAATGTAATTCACTAATTCATAAAACCAACCAGCTGAGATTAATAAATAAAGAGAAAACATATGGTAGAAAGCAGCTTTTAAAGCAGCTACTAAACACATTATATTATAAGCAGCTAATGTTACATTTATTTAAGATAGCAACATATAACTCAGGTATGTTAACATTACATAAATAGCTTGCTAGGCATTTATCATAGGACTAATGTTAGTAATAACAAAAACACAGACACCTCTATACAATACTCTGGTGAAAGCAATGTGTTACAATATAAGTACAAAAACTAAACACATCATAACCTGAGCAGGTATCAAAAAACCACAAATACTGGCATAAACTAACAAAACTCACCATAGCAGCACACACTCAATCGTCATATATCATCTATAGCAAAAGACTATAGAGGTATAGTGAAAATAAATCTGCTTCCTGAACAATCAAGCTATAAAGAAGATTATCTAAGAATAAACCAAATGAACACAACAAAGTATATAAAACATAAAAGGCTAAAACAATGTGACACTCTAAACATGTCCAATAATTAAACTATGACAAAACAACAAAAAATCAGGAAAACATAAAGTCACTTTATGAATTTAACAAAAAAAAACAACTGATTCCTAAACATAAATAATGTGCCTTCTTGAGAGAGATATAGATATACTAAACTTCTTATCCATACCTTATTTAAATTTCGGTTTATACACCTCTCCACAATCCTTGTCAGCTCTTTTCTTCTCAACATTATCCTATATTTCTATATATCAAGAAATTCTACATATATAAACCACTCTTCTTCCTTTACACGTATCTAACAGAAAGAAACAGTATGCCTAAACAAACAACAGCTTATGTTTCAAGCACCTATAAACTGCCGAATTAATACCTATCCCAGATTTATATGTCCTTTATGTCTCATATGGCTATTGGTCTCCTCCTTAATAATTATAGCTTGGTTCACGTTTCTGATATGTCTTATATATAGCCCTCCTTTTTTGGATCGCATTGTTATCCTTTTCTATGAGAGTTAGATATATAGCACCTAGATAATTTGAGTCAGCTATTGGTGTGTGCTGAGTGAGTTTCTTAGAATGGTGTTTACAATGGCTTACTTGTTGAGTTACTTCTGCTGATGTAATTAATAGTATGGTATTAGCAGTTACTTTGTGCTAATTAATTAATACTATTTCTAATCATTCTTATGTTATTGTGAATTTTTGTGTGTTACACCACCCTTAACATTGTAAGCTGCACTCTGATGATGAATTTTTAGTACGCTATGTAAATATGTTGCCTCTATATACTATTAATAGCATGTGCTGCATTAATATGTTTTATATATAAATATATATTATTAATATATATATGTATAAGAGTGTTGATGTTTGTTTCTGCTATGAACTGTTTTGCATTTGGTTCTTTTTTTGTTTTTCTTTCTGTTAGTTTTTTTTTTGTCTTTTTTACATAATGTGTTTTGTTTTGCTTCTAGATACACATGTTTGTTTATAGTGTGTTGTCTGTTTTATGTGTTTAAACCAAGACTTATGCTATATGCATGCATTTTGATGCACTTTATGTGTTTCGCTGTTTGTTTCTTTTGCTTTATTGTTGCTTTTTCTGCTTGCTATGTGTGTTTTGTTTTTAAACTCATTTGCATCCATAGTTTAGTCTGTATCTTAGTTTGTTTTTTAAGTTTGTTTTATTATGTTTTTATTAGATGTTTTATTTTTGTTATTTATTTGTTAGATTTTAGTTTAGATATATAATGTTAGTATATATATCATTGTATTTTATTTTTTTTTATTATTGCTTTTTTTTACTTTTTTGCTTTAGCCTGAGGCGCATGTTGTTTTTTCAGGCCGCCTTTCAGTTGTTTTTTGAGTGTGCTTTGTTTGAGTTGCTCTTTGCTGTTTCATTGGATCCAATGTGACCAATCGTTTTATTTTTAGTTAAATTAAATGATTTTTCATTGACAAAGATATAGCCAATGATCCACGTCGTGAATAACTTTAACTACAATAAATCTTCATCTTTTTGTGTCTGTCTTTCTACTTGACCTGGAATGTTTGCTGTTGACTGTTGTTTGAATCTTTTTTTTTTATTCTTGTGACGTGGTCAGAATTGATAACTGAAACCAGTTGAACTGCCATTAGGTACCCACACTTTTATGACTGTTTTGGTTTATATATTTCAATATATTTGTTGATAGGTGTGCTGGGTTTTTATGTGTCACTTTATCAAGAATACTGTCATATCACTTAATTAAATGATAAATTGTAATGGTCATGTTTTACTTGATATATTTGAAGTGGTTGTTATAAATGTCATGGATTGAATATGTATTTTGTTCTGAGGAAGTCTATTTTGGTCAAAAGCAGCGACAAAACATTTGACCACTAATCCAGTTGTGGGTCTTTGTTATTATGAGTATTGGTGGATGTTTTGTACATGATAGTGCAGGTATTCATGTACCACATTTTTCTTTTTATTACAGGTGACCAGTGAACGGGGGGGGGGGTTGGTCTCTGTCCCCTACACAACCTGATGTCAGTGTCTCTTTGGACTTTGATGATGATGATAGCCACAGTGAGGCAGAAGTGGGGATGTTGGGGTTGAATCTGTCCCAGAGGTTAACATCCCTCTTCTGCCTTCATTGTCACTGCACACAGTCAGTATGATGCACATACCCTGTCCCTGTAGGCCACAGATGTTGGGCAGTCAGAGGGTGGGGACATTGAACAGGAAAGTCTGGCAACTATGGATCCAGTGAGTGTAGACACTGGCCATAGCCAAACAGATAATGAGGTCCCACACAGACAGATTGACGGGTGCTTGTAGGAGGCCTGCTGTCCATCCACCACCTGTTGCAGATTTCACATCATGCATGTTTCAGGTCCTTGTGGAGGGACAGGCACGCTCTGAACAGAACACCAGATGTACACTTAGGGTTATGGATGCAGCACAGTCTGACCGGTGATTGCCTCCACCGGATTGGAGACACCCTGGATCAGTTGACTGATGCAGTGGACAGAAGGTGGGTTGAGACAGTGTCTGTCTTGGACTGCACATTGTCTGTGCTGGAACTTTTGGTTGGAGTTGAGCATCAGACTCGTGGGCATAGGTCAACAACCCCATCTACTGAGACTCCATGTGGCCAGGCGCAATCATGCTCCCGTAGTGGCAGTACATTCAGAGCAACAGAGGGAGTATGCTATTCACACCATGATGTAGCAGGCCATGAGCCCGTGGTCCTGGGCATTCCCATGGGAGAAGCAGTCTCAGCAGACAGCAATCACTGTCAGGTACTAGCACCACTTCTGACTTTGGGCATGGAGGTGTCAGTGCAACTCCTGGCAGAGCCAGTTCCCATGATTGGGGATGGAGACAGTGAACTGGCAACTCTACCATGTATGGTCCAAAGATATCCAAAATACACACATGTGGGGCTAGATCTGAGCTTGACTGCGTACATGCACACACTTGCACACCACTGTTAAATGCTGGTCACCTACAGACAAACACAGCACCATAGCATGGCCCATCTTACCTACTTCCCTTCCTGATTCACACACATGCTATCAACTGTTTGGGTCAGCCTAGGCTTCCTTCACCCCCACATAACATCCTGTGTAAGTGATATCTGTGCCACATCCCTGTCATCCTTGCCATCGATGCAGGGTAAATGAAGCTATGTGCCAGATGCACAGGGTGACTATATTAGTTAACATGTACTTGTGTAATGCAGTGATGTTTTGCCATGCCACTTGCAGTGGTTATGACAGATACTGTATGCTGCCATTTGTCACAAGAACACCTCATACTTTGGTGTACCTTATGTTGTATGATGTTGTAATGGCTGTATACCTACATGATGACAGGTGTTTCACAGACCTGTTTATGTTTCTGTTTCAGGAGTCTATTGGAGTAATGTATGGATACACAGTGACAATGAAGCAGCACAGGATGCCATGTCAGCATAGCAGAAATATGTCTTCAGCAAGATACACCCCTATAAGTGCATGGCTCCATAATTTAATTTCTGTATAACAGGGTAACAAGGACAATGGTGGCATGCAGGGTACTCATGCATCCCTAATCTGTGAACATGCCTGCTACCCTTGATACGTGTCACCAGGGTTTTGGGAACTCACACATCTACAAGCTGTGGTGATGGTGGTGACCCATCTTCAAATAACTTCACAAAGCATGGCACTGAGATAGAACACATGAAAATCACCAGTTTGAGGAATTAGAGATTAATAAAGCACACACAGAATAAAACAGTCTCAATAAAATAATCGATTTCTTGAGCATATAAATGGTATTGCATAGGGATTGGGCATTGCATATCTAAGGAAGTTCTATTTATGAATGAAACACATGGTGAGGCAGTTAAGTATTTTGTTTTTATTGCACATGATGTGTGCTTCACATGCATGGGGGGGGCCTGTTTCATGTATGGTGTACTGTCTTTGTTACATACCTGTCTCTCCAGTATGTACTATGTATACCACAGTGATGTTGTAGGGCTGTAGAACAGGTGAGACACGTGTTCGTCCTGTTATGGATACATTGGAGGTACATAGTGGGATCTGACACCTCCCTGTATGGAGCCAGACACATCCCATCCAAAGCAAGTAGGGGACAGACTACACATGTAGGATCGTGACACGGACTACATAGGATATGTTATCTATGCTCTGTATTGGTGTACCATGGAACCTATGTCACTGCTACAGCTGTAAGATATGCCTGTCTAGTAATGTAGCAAAGGTGTCATTGCACACAATAATAGCCGTGATGACTGCCACATTCAGCATAGTAGTGAACGTGTGGGATTTACATCCCACACCTGTTGGTATAGGGTGTACAAATTGATGCGTCCCCACAGCTCAATTGTGTGTGGTGTGCAGACACTACAATATTTTGCAGGGGTGGATGATGTCCCACAGGATATTATTGTGCAGTCGTGGGAAGTTAGCCTTTGTCAGTGGCTCAAAGTACAACTGACTGTCTCTTCAGCCATGCTGGATACCTGATGGTTCAGTGTGGGAGTCTGCATACTGGGAGTTGTCACAATCACCTGCTAATGTACTCAGACAGAGGTCATTGGCACTGGCTGTGACTGCAGAGGAGGAATAGGGAGAGAGGATATGCCAGTAATGGAGGATGGTGTACCCCACAGGGGACTGGCATCATTGCAGCACAGGTCTCCCACTGCTATATTCCCAGAGTATGACTGTCAGATACTTGCCTATCTACAAGCTGATATAACACTCTGTACATGATGGCCTGCTGGCCTCATATTGTAATACACCTGATCAGGGCATAGTTGGAGGCATAAGACATGTGTCCAACATCCATTGAATAGTGTAACACTCTATGAGCTATGCTGGTTACAGATGGTAGGCATGATCTAGCCTTGTGCAAATGTAACAGTCTTTGGTCCAGTGTCAGTAGGTGTATGACAGTGTTAGTGCTTGTATCCATGCTAACTGCTATCATGGCATTTCAGGTGACATGACTCAGAGATCTAGGGACACCACTTGGTACTACCTGCTTGTTGTCCTCCTTGCAAGTAATTGTTGCAGTTACTTCCAGCATGTTGCAGGAAGAGAGTCATGCAAGGTGTCCGTACAGAGCACAAACAAACATGCTAGGGAAGTGTAATATGTAGACACTGTATTGCTTAGTTGTGCTGTAGCTCAGTTGCCCACAGGATGGTCCAGGTCCTTAGCTACAATGCTCTGCAGCCCTGCAACACTGCCGTGGCATTCCCACATGTGATACCAATGTAGTGCATCATGTGTTTGCCAATATGTGTGACCCCCCCCCAGTGTGAGGTCCTCCCTGGTGGGATCTAGACACATATCAGTCTCCTTAGAACTACTGCCCTGTACCCCCTTGCAGAAAATACCGACATATATGTCAAGACAGCCATTTATCACCTCCTATGGGATGGTTGACATAGTGTGACTGCACTCCCCTTCAGATGGGACAGGCAAGCGTGCAGAGCTCTATACCCATGCATTATGTTAGCAGGATTACAATGGCATTAACTCGGCTGTACATGCCAGGAGGGACACAGGATCATCATGGCTCAGCAAACCTGACTGGTGGACAATTGCCATTAGCAAGCTGTACAGTAACAGGTAGACAGTGCTTTGTAACAGCTGGGATGAGGGTGCCAACCCTTACATGGAGGCACTACTACCTCAGCTAAAAGAAGTACATACTGTTGTTGTGATGTTGAGTATACACAGCAAGTGGCACAAGTAGCCACCCATGCAAAGCATTACCACAACACACAGTGTACTTACATATGTGACCTCAAAGGACAGGCGCAGATTGTCAGTGACCTCATACGTCGTGATGCCACATATGATGGGTCTGGACTCATACCTGACCTGTACACTCACACTGTCTGTATCAAATACACTCCCTTGTCCCCATCACATGTGATATATGACATTCCTATAACCTGTCCCATAACTTCCATAGTTACAGAGCAGTTTATAACTGGCCTCTCAGTGAAGGATGCAAAGCATCTATCACACATGCTAACATTCCAAGCTGCATCTCACATGTGATCTGACAAGGATTACTAACACCATTGGGACACGCTTGCCACCCTACCAGCACTACTGGCTGCAGACCAGCTGAGTGGACAACAGCAACTGTTATACCCTTGCACTGAGGTGGTGCATCCACTGACTGACATAACTAAGCACATCATTGTCTGAGTATCTATATCTGTATGGCTGTAGGGGCAATCATCATAGAGCTGATCAGTGCACATGTATGTGTTCTACACACAGTTTGGATGTGTGACGGGGGAGCAGGACTGTTATATGTGGTGGACATTTCCGAGGAAGTGACCATGGACTTGGGTGAAGGTCAATCAGGGCATACTGCCCCCTAGATTCAGCCAAGCTATCTGACTATACCCCCCACTCAGGCACCATTCACAAAGCACCCACTTAGGCATCCAAGATACTATCATTGCAGGGGTCACTAAGTGT
This sequence comes from Protopterus annectens, assembly GCF_019279795.1. Taxonomy (NCBI): domain Eukaryota; kingdom Metazoa; phylum Chordata; order Ceratodontiformes; family Protopteridae; genus Protopterus; species Protopterus annectens. The sequence goes on along the minus strand of NC_056729.1, from coordinate 230,402,635 downwards.
CCCATTGCTGGCACACATATGCAACACAGAGACATTTACCTCCAATAGCTGATCTGTCAGCAATAGTGCTCATCAGGACACAGTCCTGGGTCCTCTACTACTTGGAATCCATTCAACCACAATACATACAACTACTGACTGACTGTGGCTAACAATGTTCGCTGATGCCTGCAAATAATGAGCACTCATAGGTTCTGTATGGTATGTCACTGTCCTGCAAGAGGGTATTGCAAACACATGTCTGTTGACATTGTAATGACAATTAATTCCATGCAAATATATATGAAGTATCAGTTCCATCAGTTAGAACTATGTACCTGATAAGTAGCACATCAACCGCAACATATGATGTACATAGTCAGGGGTGAACGAACTGGGCACACAGACCTGACCACACAGGGTTACACCTAATGTGCCTCAGATAACTCTGTCTTTACAGAGGTATGGCAGGAATCATATGGCATAGCTGAGGCCGCAGTCACCTGTAAGTGACATGCTCATAACCTTCAAGTACTCTTCCCTCAGCATGCCAATATTTGAGTGCAATGGTCATTTGGTGATGTACTTTTCCAAGCAGCACTGGCAGTTGCACACAACAGTATGGTCCCTCACAAGGTCACTTCATGTCTCCAGTATGTGTTCAATGGGGATAGTCTGCAATGAGTGCCATTGTCACCTGTGGCATATAGATTACAGAGAGGTGATCTGTGCCTTGCATACAGGGCAATGTGTGGCCCTGCTTTATTGCATATGCTGCCTATTTGTAGGGGGCACAGCAGATGGATAACACACTGTAAGGACTTTTACCTCATATGTAATGTTGGTACTACATGCCTGTGGGAGGGATTTGCATAGCACAGTTAAACACAGCCTTGAAAGGGAACCCTGCCTAATGGCACACAGAATACCTCAGTGCATCTCATCACATGCCATGTGTATGAATGGCTGGCCAACTGTTATCTCAATACAGGGCATCTGCCTGTGTCTCTCGTGGACTGGGGCAATATGTGTTGATCCTGTAACTATGGTTATAAAGATGTCTATGATTGTGAGAGTTTTATGGCCATTATATCAGTGATGTTCAAACATCCTATGGTTCCATAACATGATGTAAAATGCTCTAACAGGCTCACACACAACCATGGCTATATTGAGGCTAGCACCACTTCCAATCACTGCATGCACAACATGCCAAGGTTTACATGTAGTGCAAGTTGGCTGTATATAGATGAGAATTCTTACTTATGTAATGGTATACACTACAGCTCACAGTACATTATGCATGCTACACACCTCATGTCTGCTAGTACTGTCAGTTCAGAACATACTACATTTGATGACATCAGCAGGCCTTGTTGTGGTCAGTCTATTGGGGAGCCACATCACATATTACAAATAACATAGTGCACAACTATACCTATTTCTGTGTTACCAAGATGATCATATTTATGCCACTTGGACACACGCCCACACCACATAGCCTGCAGTGAGATTGGAACTGCTACCTATCTAGTCTTACACACTGTAGATCACAGTATTAAATGCATGTGCCATGGCTTAAGCCCTGCTACTACACTGTCAGCTGGTAGCCTTAGAGTATATGACATCAACAGACCTTGTAGAAGAGGGCAGTGCAGAAGCCAGCAACAAGTTACAGGGCCAGAAAGTGCATAACCATTGCAGATGGACAGCTCATGAGGGCTTGGCAGTTGTTTTTCAGGGGTATACACACACACTCGCATACCCATGCACCAAGTAGCTTGGAGAGAGATTAGAACCCCTAACTATCTGGTTGCATTCACTATAGATCACAGTAGTTATTTCATGTGCCCCTGGTTGAGTCTGTTGTCTATGCAATTTAGGCCAAGTTCTTGTGCATTACACAAACTAGGCTTGTGTTGAACAGCATCTGTGATCTGCAGAGTGATATTGCTTTGTACTGTTATCTGCATCTAGTATGGTAGCAGTGGGATAACTGTTATTATCCTAGCTATGTGTGTACATTTACCAGTATGGCCATATGTGGCTGCTTGCAGTTAGATGCACTATGTACTGTGGGCAAGTACAATGTGCCCTGTCCATCCGTCCGCTGACAACATCATACATTATACCACCTTCTCACCTGGGTCTCTCTACGTGGTGACATCCAGCAGGCAAAGGGTTCTGTAGGCAACTGGATTATGTACTGTTGCACCCTTAGTTTGGATCTTTTGAGGAACAGTATGAACATGTGATAGTGCAGATTTATTCACTATTATTAAGGTATGTAGGACAATACAGACATCCATACACATATGTCTGTAATTTCCAGGGATGTATATATAAATGTATTTGGCTGTGTGTTGCAGTGGTTAGCAATGTTGCCTCACAGCAAGAGGTTCTCCAGTTCGATTCTTGGCTCGGGTGTCTTCTTTGCAGAGTCTGCTTATCCTCCCTGCGGTCACGTGGGTTTCCTCTGGGTGCTTCGGTTTTCTCCCACATTCAAAAGGCATGCAGTAGGTGGCTTGGACACTCTAAATTGGCCATAGTTGAGTGCGTGTGCTCAAATGAGTGGGGCAAATGAATTACTGCAGCTGGGTTAGCCACTCAGTGGTGTAAACCTTGGCTCAAGATGATTGTCACTGCAGAAGTGATGCCCCGACCCCATGTGCAAAAGGGATTGAGGATGGATGGATGGACATATAAATGTAGCTGTATGTGTATATGATATATATATATATATATATATATATATATATATATATATATATATGTTATGTAGATATATGGGGAGAGTCTATGTATCAGTGTGATATATATAGCTATATATATATATCGGTATATATCTATTTGATACTACATAACGATAGATATACTATGTATGTGAGGTAGAGATAGTGACCGACAGATATGTATGCATATAAGTCTGTATGTATAGACTTATCTGTAAATAACAGGTCAGTCTGCCAACAGAACAACAGAGCTGCTCTTATTTTAACTGTTTGGGCATGCTCAGTGTGACTGTCAGTACGTATACAGTGATGCTACGCCACATTTACCTATACTCCAGTTCGGCATTTTGTGTGTTACAGACTATACCTCTCAACTGTCCAGAGTTTCACAGAATGTCCAGAGTTTTGGCTCATGGTCTGTTCCTTATAAAAATTGTGGTTTTCTGGAAAATCACTTGGATGAACTTAGGAATGAAGTCACTAAATAGTGACATACCTTTGAGTGACTTCAAATCCTTCAGAAAATTTTCTGTTGAAACACATCCTCTGTTATTTTAGTAACTGTTTACATTTACAAGAGTGATATTAACATATGCCCTTATTTGTGGGCCTTTGTCACCCCATTTTGTTGTGATCTGAACATATTTCTTGCCCTAAGAGGTTGAGAGGTATGTTACAGACATTGACATCTATCCCTGTTTTTGCAGTACTGCACATCACTCTAACTGACCACAGCATTTCCCGGCTGTCTGCTGTACTTTTTATGTGACTGGGGTTCATAATGTTACACCACACACAGACTAGCAGTCTGTGAAAACACCAACATAATAATACCTCACATGCAACAGAAGTGCCTGCTTCCATATTAGAAGCATCAACACCATCACTCATGCTAACTTCCATAGTCCACTGAACACACAGGCTGCTAGACAGAGTGTGATCAAGCACTATGTTACTGCCCTGAGATTACCTTATCTGCTGATATACTGTACTATTGCTGACTTATTGCCAAAGCAGTTATATGGGAACACTGCTGTGTTGGGTGTCGGAGAACAGCAGCACATGATCTGCTGGGATAGGCAGTAGTCCAAATATCATGTGACCCCACTATTTAACAACTCCCTTGCCTGGTGTCGTGCATATCCCAACCATGAGGCCTAGTGATTATTAGGGAACACATACTATTGGAGTGGGTACCTGTAGTCTCATGTGAATGTTACTACTGTCCACATAGCCCACTATATTTCCTTGCATAAATGCAGCAGATCCATATATATGATACCACATTATAGTAATCCTTACAAGTAGTGTGTAGGTTAGATACATACCTTGCGAATGCAGCAGTTGACAGGACTGTAGTTCAGGGCTGAGTCTGTGTGATGCAAGCAGTACACAGCAAATACATGGATAGGTACAGGTTTTGTGGGTTTTCTGGCATCAACAATTTTACTATATGTACGTGAATTGGAGTAAGGTGTCAGTCCCTAGGGCCCTATGTTGTCAGTGAATATGCTATGCGTTGTCTCTTAGCCAAAGCCAGGGTGTACTGGGCATGCCTTTGTCTGCCTACAGGGACATCATCAGGGGGTTTCTCCACCGAGTCCTCCTATGACTGTGGCTGTGGTGATGTAAGCACTGGGGTGGGGGGCTGTGTATCCCTCCCCTTTGCTGATCCTGCTGTAGTTATTTCCGCAAGATCATATTGGCAGCATGGCACATACTGTGAACATATGGGCAGATGTGGCTGGAGAGTACTGCAGGAGTGTGTGTGTGTGTGTGTGTGTGTGTGTGTGTGTGTGTGTGTGTGTGTGTGTGTGCATGTGTGCGTGCATGTGTGCATCTGTGTGTGTGTGTGTGTGTGCATTTCTGATGGGTGTCATCATCCACAGTTCCAGTGTGTAGCCAGCATTCCACATTAAATGGCCATGTGGGATGTCCCCCCTAACAAACATCTGGTACAGCTGTGATGCATGTCAGTTATGGAAGTCATGATAACTGCCAGGGCTACCAGCACACACATTCATAATAATGCCCTGGGAATTTCACATGACCTGGCAGTTGATGGTGTGGTACCCCTTGGGGATGATGTAGATGCTACCCTCCACACTGGGTGGTGAATTGCTGTGTACTTGAGTGCAATCTATGGCACTCAGTACCTCAGGGTAGTATGCTACATGGTAGTAGTGTTGCATATTGCTGGTCTTCACCTCAGGAGTGAGGGGAAAATAAATGTGCTCACTGGCATGTGGTAGCATGGCATCCAGGAAATGGTTAAGTACCCTGGGAGCAGATGCCTGTGAGACCCCCATCATGTCCCCAGTTGGTCTTTGGAAATTACCTGTAGCTAGTATCCTAAATGCTATACATACATTTGTTTCCTCAGGAATGGGCTCCACTCGGTTGGCTCTGGGTCTGAGATGAAGGTGGTAGAGCTCAGTGAGTTCTTGTAATATGTCCCTGTCCACCCTGTAATGCTCTACAATCTCCAACTCATGTAGCTCCTGGAAGGTTACCCTGTGCCTGAACACTCTCCTCCTTCTCTTTGCCTGTGCCTACTGTCAGCAGCATTGACTTCAGCATCTAAAACATATAGATGTATCAGACCTGCAGCAGCCCCTAGCATTCTCTCAGTTAAAATTTCCAAGTCTGTATGCCAATAGTGCAGAGTATGGGGGAAATATCAGAGTGTAGGGTGTATGCATACTTTATAGTGCTCTCCTTTAGGTGCTGACTGTGCATTTGGCTATCTATGATGCATTCCACCTGCCTAGTATATCATTAACATCATTTAATGGCCCTAGTTTAAGTTAAATGGAGGTCAAAACTAATTAATATGTCACTGGCTTCTAGATACAATCAGCACTGCGGCAAGCCATGAATATATGTGCCTTGTGGGTAAAGAAAGCTTAGCAGTCAGTGTAAACACCACCACAGACTTCCATGCTCAGCATAGCAGTGTACTGCGCAAACATGCTGAAATTTGCTCCTCTTAGCTAAATAAACTTTAGAAGTGAGTTCACACACACCCCTGCAAGGATATGTTCAGCACTGCGGTGTGCCATACAAACAGGCTGAAATAAGCTTAGAAATCATTGGACCCACACTCCCCTGATGTCATCTACCTCTTCTGTAAGCAACAATATGGTTCTCTGCCAACAGGAAGGGATATGCAGACACAATCAACATTTTGTGCTATTCAGTAATTCCACCTCATTTGCATAGGGATCCATGCTCACAGCCTGGAAACTACATGCTTCAAAGCCCTACCACGTTAACAACAGCACTAACACACCATTGCAGATATTCCCCACAGGTTCTTGTAATACATTTCATGTCATATTAATTTTGTTTTTTCCACTTTCTTCTTTTTTTTAATTTTTTTATAAAGCATGTTTCTGCACTGTGGCTCACTGTGCAAACATACACAGATTACTAAAAAAATACATTTAATTTAACTTATCTCCTTTAATTTGTCAGACACACAAAGGATAGCTTTGCTCACATCTGTACGTGCTATGTCATTTCTTTCCATCTAACTACATTTTAAAGCCCCTTTTGTCTGTCTGTATTCCTATACACAGAATTTTTCCATGTACACTACAAACATTGACACTACATCTGCAGAGCTGTCTATCTGTTTGCTGGATCGATCTACCTGCCTCATTTGCATGAGATTCACCTGGCTATGAGGTGATTTGCATGCCACAGATGTTTCCATGTTTGCGTGCTTGTGTGCGCCACTCAGCAGTGCTTACTTAATCTAGAATGTTCATGGCCATGTTAGCAGTGTGGCATGATGCCTACATAGAAAAAAATGTGTAGCCTTTATTAAATTGCCTTCATCATCTATTATTTCTTTTATTATCCATAATAAATCTCGACTTCCTTTTCCCATTCTAACAAAGACAACTTGATCAAGTAACTTATTGGTGGTGGAGTGGTACAGTGGTTAACATTGTCACCTGAGAGCAAGAGGTTCTCTAGTTTGATTTTTGGCTGGGATGACTTCTGTGTGCAGTCAGCATATCCCCCCTGCATTCTCATAGGTTTCTTCTGTGTACTCCGGTTTCCTCCCACATTCTAAAGAAGTGTGTCTGGAGTGTTTCTCCCCAGGCCTCAGCTGAAAATGGGCTCTGTCCCAGTCTGACTTTCCAAAAGTGACCACTCCTTTCAATCTATCTTACTATTTTAAAAATAGTGACTCTCTACTAAAACTTAACTTTTTAGACAGGTAAAACTTAAGTTACCTACTTTCACATCTAACTTATCTAGTGCACAATGCAGTGTTTAGGACAAACCATTTTTTTTCATCTTACCTTTAAGCATCCCTGTGACTAGCCCTTGCTCTAATACCTGCTGGAAAGCACTAGGAAGCCTTAAACTGATACAAGCATTTAACTCTCCTTGTTAATAAGGAAAAATTAATCGTAGGCACTAAAGAGCCTATAATTGCAAAGTAAAAATTGTTAAGGCAAGGGAAAACAGCTCCTGTACTTTACAAAAAAAGCACCAAGACAGGCATGTCCAAGGGTCAGCTTCTGGTGATTCCTCCTGTCCACCTGGTGAATCTGGGCATACTGGGGCAATACAGCAATTGCCTCATGTACACAGACAACAATCATGAGGAACAAAGTCTTCTGGATTGTAGTAAAAAGAAGAGTTAATGTGTCATCATATTTCAAAAATAGTGCATATAATGCAAAGGCATGATGGAACATCTGGATCCTGATAGCTTCAGGCTGCCTGACACCTCACATATCCAAGCTATATAAGTTGGTTTTGATGCAGGTTTAGTAGTGGCCTTTGACCTAGGGCCTACTTAGGCTAGAAATGAAATTTGATGCTTTATTTAAATTCTTCCATATGTACTATGGACATTTTTTTAATTTCTGAAGAAAATATGGTATGAAAATGTAGGGTAAGTGGGTAATGCAGTTTACAAGGGAAACAAGGCATATTCTTGAAACAATTTGAAAGGTGACAGAGTGACAGAGGGAAATATGAACATAAGTGTAACCTGTTTCACCATAGCACAAACTTAATGGCAACACTTGAAAAATACTGTTGTGTAAAACAGTAAAACACCAAGTACAGCACTGATTAGATTAAAAATCTCAAGGTGAATACATTCATATTTTTATCCTGTCATGGTTAAAACCCAGGTGGGGGGAGCAAGTCTCTGAAACATGCCTGCCATGCTTCAATATTTACAACTCTATTCTAGCACTGATTGTTATAGGTAGGTTTTAGGCTAGCTAACTTTGCAGGTCATTTAAGTATAGCAAATTTTCCTTCAAAGGTGATAATCAAATATTGTACCTTGTGACTTTGAGGTAAACACCTTAATGATTATACCAACCCCCAAATGGAAAACAATAGGTCTTAGGTAAATACTGGGCAATCAATTCACAGACAATTATGTGCCTACTAAATAATAAGACAGTAACAAAATTTGAGAATCAAACCCTGTACTTCTTATCTGTGAGGTAAACACCTTAACCATGAAGATTATAGGTGGGGTGGGGTGGGGAGTCAGAATTTCACAGAAAAAATAAGTTTCAGAATGCAAACAAAATCTCTGGCATGGCAGTTTCAACTAGGAAATTAATAATTACACTTAGGAAAACACACATACCATCACCACTATGGTAAGTCATAATGCTATTGCAACATATAGAAATGAAAATTGGGACACTTAAAAACAGCATGAAAGGTCACTTTAACTTTCCTCAGCAAGTTATTATATTGTAGCTAATGTTGCGTGTGTGGGTGGGGGGCACCTCAGACCTGCACCCAGAAGGTTACAGTAATTTGTCTAGGTCTGGTGTACTGTCTGGTGGTAACAAGTTTAAATGCAATACTATGTTTGTTATTTTTTCACTTTTGTATACAGGTGGCAGTTTTTGTGGGTAGGGGAAGGATGCATACTGATTATGTACCTGACAGTAGCAGGTGGAAATACTTTATCATGTTTTATTTACTTCACTTTTATTCAAGTTTGGCATCAGAGGACTGCACAGAAGGTGGCTCTCTTTTAGGGATTGGTGGGAAAGATATTCTGCACATATGTATAACAGCAGCCTCTTGCCACATATGACTGTAGCTATTTGGTCTGTCACTGTCATCTACTCTAATATCAGAAGGATACACAGTTAATATGTTTCCTTTTTTTTTTTCCCTTCAGGAGGGGGGTAGGCAATTTTGCCATATAAGATGACCCTTAAAACCTAGAGATTAAAAAAAAAGAAATTGTTTGCATAACACCATTGATTATAATAAGTGGATAAGTGGTTTCATGTATTACAAAAGCCACATTGGAATGTAATGCATTTATGTTAGATTACTTAGTATACTTCAATAGAAAACAAAAAAAAAAAATGACCAATGTTTTCTTGACATTGTTTTGTGATGCTATTATTTTACTGTTCATGTTTTTTTTTTTTTTAGTTCAGTGGTTTAAAGAGCTAGGGCATTTGCTCTTATTCAATACCTCTATTGAGTGATTGCGCAGTTTTGAAAAAGTACTGAATGAACTCTTATTTAAAATTATATCTACATTTGCCTGTCATAGTCTTTCATCTATTATTACTTTCAATATTACTTAAACACAAATAACTTGCAAATCCCCATTATGCACTTATGTTCCTTATGCTGCTTATGCCGGGTGTTAGATCCCTTAGCAGTTTCACTGTTGATGTAACTTTTTTTTTTTTTTTACTTTCTGTTGATTGTCTGAACTTCAATTGTTTTGAGAGTATTTTTCATTTTCTAGGCTTAATGAAGTCCATTGATTTTTCATAGACAGAGTTTCACAGACACACACCAACTTGTGTTAGAAAGTAAACAAAAGGTTGCAGATAGCATTAAATATGAAATCAGATTTTAAGAAAAGAAATAAGTACAACACTGACTGAATTAATATAATCAGTATCTGGTTTTGCATTCTGACTGAGAACATTACACGAGAAGTGGAATATACTGGGGAAAATTGTCTGAAGTGGAATTGTGCTTGTATTTATGTTAACGTGAAATATCATTAGACCTCTTCACACAAGTGATAACTCTAGTTCTATCTTTGGAGTAAAAACTGATGCTTATTGATGAAAATAAAAGAGTTTCAATGGATTTCAAAGTTTGATAAATTGTCCAACACATTGTGTCTTGTAGTTGCAACTGGATGAAGCCTGAAAAGTAGAGAAGTACAAAAGGTTGAAGCTTTAGTTCAGTGAAAAGTTTTAGGAAAAGTATTTTTACAGGGCCCAATCCCCTTCTACTACAACGTTCAGTAAAAGAAAAAAAATCCCCTAAATATCACTCCCCTTCAACTATTTAAATTTATTGGCCATCCTACTGTATTCCATAGTACCAGAATACAAAAGTGACCACCCCTTTCAATCTATCTTACTATTTTAAAAATAGTGACTCTCTACTAAAACTTAACTTTTTAGACAGGTAAAACTTAAGTTACCTACTTTCACATCTAACTTATCTAGTGCACAATGCAGTGTTTAGGACAAACCATTTTTTTTCATCTTACCTTTAAGCATCCCTGTGACTAGCCCTTGCTCTAATACCTGCTGGACAGCACTAGGAAGCCTTAAACTGATACAAGCATTTAACTCTCCTTGTTAATAAGGAAAAATTAATCGTAGGCACTAAAGAGCCTATAATTGCAAAGTAAAAATTGTTAAGGCAAGGGAAAACAGCTCCTGTACTTTACAAAAAAAGCACCAAGACAGGCATGTCCAAGGGTCAGCTTCTGGTGATTCCTCCTGTCCACCTGGTGAATCTGGGCATACTGGGGCAATACAGCAATTGCCTCATGTACACAGACAACCCTCTCCTCCTACCACCCAACACTACAACCTGTGACAGATGCACTTACATAGCCAAACTGGAAGCAAAGCTCTCTCCACCCAAGATTGTGCTAGACAGTCAAGAGGAGAAGGTTAACACCCGCACTACACCTCAAGCAACACATAGCCCTTCTAAACCTACACCACCAACACCCACACATAGCAACATTAAATTCACATATGTGGAGGCCCTTATCTGTAACCTGCCCAAGCAACAAGGACCTCCGAAGCTGAAACGCAAACAAACACCAGTCACAACCAAAGTGTCACATAGCTCACAACATCAGTGTGCTACACAGAAACAGCCTCTAAGGCAAGACAACGTACCTAACACTTTAGTCATAGGTGACTCTATAGTCAGGCACACTGATGTCCCACTCACCAGGTTGACCAAGGAGAAAATTACAGTCAGCTGCTTGTCGGGTGCCAGGATCTGCCACATAACGCATGCACTCAAGTCACTCCACAACAAGTACAAATATGACAAGGCGCTAGCGAAGTTATCCTGTGGATTTTATACTGCTGTATTGTGCTGCTGTTTTGCTATTGCTGCTTTTTATTAAAAGAAAAAATAAGGAATAAAGACTCCTGATAATTTATCGTGTTATTGGTGGAGTGGATTTACTGGTCTGACGTTTTTGTGGTAAAAGACTGTTGTTTGTCTTTTGAGTGTGGTTTACAAATATAACTCTGTCATTGTCCATGTTGGAGTGAATGACTTGAGATGTACCTCCCTGGACTACATGAAAAGAGACATGGAAGAGCTCTTGGATCATGTGGCCCAGGCAGTTATGACCCTAGCCTTGAGTATCATTGTGCCTTCAACCAGAATGTTAAATACCACAAGTTAAAGACAAAATGATTGACTTCAACAATTAGCAAAGCTTCTGGTGTGATTCAAAGGGGATCCAGTATCTGTCTGCCTTTGACGACATGATTGATAGATCACAAAGCTTTGCCAGAGATGGTCTGCACCTGTCACCCCTGGGATTCATGTTACTGGCTAAGGATCTTGCCATCCCTATAGTGCCTTTTTTAGGCAAAGTTCAAAGGGAAAAACCACCACAGTAACAGGTACAAGCATGCAAATTCTGAAGGTAATGCTACTCAATGCTAGAAGTCTACGTCAAAATACACTGTCTCGAGGCACTCCTACAAATGGAGAATATCGATATCTGTGTAGTAACTGAGACCTGATTCAAGGCTCCAGAGATCACCCCTGCAATACCAGGCTACAACTCTTACCACACTTTTCGGCCACCAAACCAGGACCGAAGCACTAAAGGTGGAGGAGTGTTCATATTCACCAAGGATATTCACACCACCAGGCTAGTTGCCCAACACAATGCATCTGAAATTCTCCAGGTGCAACTAACAGTAGGTAAGAGTGCAATCCAAATTGTAGCTTGCTACAGATCCCCCACCATGCCCCAAGATTCCCACTACACCTTTCTAAACATACTGGAAAATATTAAGATACAACCAAACAACCTAATACTGGGTGATTTCAACTACACTGCCATTAACTGGGAAAACTACTCATGTACCAACACTTTTGCCCAACGGTTCTTGGAATTCATAAATTCCAATGCCCTGGATCAACTAATCCATAGTCACACCAGGGCCTCCAATATCCTAGACATGGTCATTACCAACATGGGAAATCGATGCTCCACACCTATTGTCACCCCCTCGTTGGTCAGGTCTGACCATAAGCTAATCACCTTTAACATCCACATTCCACCCCCAACCCCCAGTAAGGAAACCTCCATAAAAAACTTCTCCAAAGCCAGCTTCATGCTACTCAAGTCAGAAGTTACAAACTTCATGACAGCCATGTAGATGGGGAACTGAAAGTTCGACTACTGTATCCTACACAAAGGCAATGTACAAACACATCCACTCATGCATGAATCGTGCCATCCCAAATAGAATCAAGATGCTCTCCTCCAAAAAAAGCAAGCCAATCTGGTGGTCCCCTGCCAGTAACAAACCTTACAACAAAAGGAAGAAACTGTAGCAGAAAACAGGAAACTCCCAGGATGCAAAAAAATCCCTTACCAGCCTCAGTACGAAGCTGAGCTCCCTCATTAAAATCCTCCAAAGCTAGTTACGAAAATAAAATTGCCAAAGATTCCAAAGACAAAGACAACCACAAGACATTCTATAACTATGTCAAGAATCTAAATGGCAATGCCCAGATCTGCTCTGAGCTACAATAGAATGGCATTACATTTACTGATCCCAAGGATATTGCCAATATCCTGGCAGATCAATTCAGTGCCAACTTCACCCCCCTCTCACCCCCTAAATGGCCCATCTCAATACCGGAAGATTGCCAAATTCCAGTAATAACGGCCACACAGGTAAAAAACACACTCTCCAAAGCTAAGAATACAGCATCCATGGGACCAGATGACATCCCAGGCTGTGTACTACATGAACTACAAAATAAACTGGCACCTCACCTAAGTGTCATGTTTAATCATAGCCTCACCTCAGGCTTCATGCCCACTGAGTGGCGCACAGCTACAGTTATCCCACTCCACAAGTGGGGATCCACCTTAGATCCCAGGAACTATTGCCCCATCAGTTTGATGAGCCTGATCTGCAAGACCATGGAACGTATTATCATGGAACTTATAAACAAAGACACTGGCAAACTTCAAACACTGGACCCCACCCAGTTTGGGCTCGTGACGGGCCGATCTTGTCTCCTGAACCTAACTGACTTTGTTGAATCAGTCTCCAGAGCCGTGGATGAGGGTAAAGTGGTCCACACAGCCTATCTGGACCTTGACAAGGCCTTTGACACCATCTCCCACTCTGGAATCAAAGATAGACTTACTAAACTGGGCATTAATCCCTAGGTCACTCGATGGTTGTCAACTGGCTTACTGACAGAACCCATATTGTAAAAGTAGTCAACTCCAAATCCGGCTCCAGACAAGTGACAAGTGGAGTACCTCTGGGTTCGGTCCTGGGACCACTCTTGTTTGCCATCTACTTCTCTGAAGTACAGGCCAACACTAAGGGACTCTGGCTAACAAAGTTCACAGATGACTGCAAACTGGAAGCAATTAATGAATCCCCAAATTATGTGGATACTCTACAAAAGGGCCTTGCAGAAACAGATGCTTAGTGCCAGAGCCATGGGCTCAAGGTCAATGCCAAGAAATGTATAGTTATCCCCTTTGGAAAAAACATGTACCCGTGAATTACCACATAGGTGGCAGTACACTAAACACCAAAAGTTTGATAAGAGACTTAGGGACACAGGTGGACAGTGGTCTCACCTTCGATAACCACATCGCCACAACAGTCAGGAAATCATTCTATGTGGCACACCTCATCACTAAGGGCTTTTCATCTAGAAAAAAGGAGGTCATTGTCCCACTGTACTCATCTCTCATTAGACCCATTATAGAATACAATGCCCCATTTGGTAAGTACCTCTCAAGACATCTGCAACAACTAGAAAGGCCGCAGAAATATCTCACTAAAAGAATCACAGGCCTAAAGCAGATGCCCTACACTGACTGCCTTAAAAAAACTCCAGCTGTACTCTGTCGCATATTGTCTACTCAGAGGCGATCTCTGCTTAACATACAAGGCCCTGTCAAACCCAGAGCTGTTGGACATACTACACTTAAAGAAATCCCAATCCCTCAGCGTCACATGCTCCAGGGGATCTAAACCTTGTTATCACAATAAACAAAACAGGCTGGAGGGATAGATTCCTGACCTAGAAACTCTCCAGACCCTGGAATAGACTGCCCATACATGTCAAGCAGAGCGCCTATTTGGCCCTCTTCAAAAGGAACCTTGACAACTGGATGGGAGAAAGGAAATTCACCCCGGGGATCATGTCAGTCGCCCTGCTAGACAGGGGTCCAGGGAAGTAAATAGTGTGGGATGAAATAGCCAGGGAATTCTTATGGCTAGGCTTGTATAGGCCCTAGGGCCAATAGCCTAGTACCAACCTATGAACCTATGAACATCACTCTTGACCTGCTAATAGAAAAATGCACTGATGGTATAACATTGCATTTTCACTTAATACCTCTTCACCCCCCCCCCCAAAAAAAATAAACTTCTCATTTCATAAACAGTTAATTTAGTATTTGTATTCTTAAAAAATAATTATAAATCAATTGAAATGTGTTAGTATAATGGCAAGCAAGACAATAATGTAATATACTTGAATACAGATGTGTTGACATCTTTGCAAAACATAATTTTATTCCATTAAAGAAGTGTAGCTGTAATTCATAAATCATTTAACTTGTGCAAATTGCTCTACTCCTACCAGAGAAACAAAGCAGTGATCAAAATTAAACCTTAATGCTATTGAAATATCTTCCTTGTGTACCTCTAATGAAACAGTACTAAGACAGCAGAAATACTCTTAATGTTATCATTTTTTGTTTGTTCGCATTATGTATTTTCCCTAAGTCAGAGATTGACAAAGTTCCTTGAAGTTTCAACTCACTAGCCTGGAAAACAAAAGATTATATAAAAATAAAACAAATAAAGCATTAATTATGTAGACAATAAGGATAATACTTAGGAGTGAAAATAATTTATTGCACTGTTCTGCTTGGAGATCTGCATGTTTAACTTTCACTGAAAGCTTGCCTATGCTGCTTACAATAAAATCTCATTCTTGCACTTTTTTAAAATTTATTATATATTTTTAATGGTATTTATTTGCTATCCAGGTAAATCCAACAGGCTACACTGATACTTGTCATGTGTGACCTACTACCATGTCTGGTTGTCACTTTGCTCAGACTCACACAGTAGGCAAAATGAAGTACATAGAATCAAACCCAAGGATATAGAATACAACTTTTTAGTAGATTAAGATATACTGACATAATTTGTACTTTACTAAAAGACAATAATTTAACCCATTGCCATTCATTTTTCTAAAACATGCTCTATCATACTACATTCAGTATATCATTAAATGTTTGGAAAAAAATCATCATTTGCCACAAACGTTCTTCTCCCATTTTTGCAAAATTGTATCAGTGAACATGGGTTAGCAATTGACCCCAGTACTTTAAAATATCATTAATTTTTCAGAGGATGTGCACTCTGTAAGGGAAATGCTTACGTTTTGTCCAGTTTGCTGTATATGTTGTATATTATATTGCACTGTACATATAGAAGGTCTTTCTTAGGAAAATACTGGTGGAAAGACACTTCATAGGGTCACAGTAGCAATCAGTAGTATGAGGGGGATAGAAATTCATCCATCTATCCACAACTGCTTTTCCCATTTTTGAACATCGGGTTGGAGTGTTACTGCAACAACAACAACAATCAACTCGAGCCAAGGATCACGCTGCCAGCTGCTTAGCCCTGCTGTGGCTCTTCTCTCATATCAGACACTCAAACACACACACTCACCTATGGCCAGTTTAGAGTGTCCAGTCCACCTACTGAATGTCTTTGGAACATGGGAGGAAACCAGAGCAACAGGAGAAAACCCACATGAACACAGGGAGGACATACAGATACCACACAGAAGGCACACCAGCCAAGAATCAAACCAAAAATCTCAGCTGCAAACTTAATTGTTTCAGTGGTGTAATGCAATAAAGCTGGTGACAGTATCATGGGCTTAACAAATGGCAGGTACAAACTCATTGTTGTATATGGTGACAGTTTACAAATCAGGCTCCTTTTCAAGTCTAACACATTTTTTTCAGAACAATAGTAGTAAACAAAAAAAACAGTGTAAAACCCTACAGTGGCAGGATAAAAATAAATCTGCATTGCATGCCTGACACTACTTTATGAATATAAAATATTCAAAGCAAAATCAGAACCACAGGAGTACTTTACTGCATTATAGACAAGCAGTGGCAGTTGCATTTTCTAAGCATTTCAGACAAAAACATACTTGTGTTCTTTGTAAGGGCAGAATCAGAGGTGGTTTTACATCTGAAGCACCACACATG